>NW_028119974.1:110000-166000 GCF_965119305.1 Pelophylax lessonae
GGGAGATTTCGGTTGCTCAGGTGGCAGGCCCTGCAGCTTCTTCACTTCCTTGGAGGCCTGGGCGAGCCCTCGACATTTGGGCGAGACCTGACGCCCTTTGAGCAGTTCCTGTCCACACAGGGCCACTTGCCGCATGCCCTCTCGCAGATTTATGCCCTGATCTCGGACCCTCCCGCGGACTTTGCCCTACCGGGTATCCTTAAATGGGAAAGGGAACTGAACCAGACATTCTCTGAATCCCAGAGGCGAAATATGATCCGTTTCTCCCTCAAATCTTCCATCTGCACGAAGATACAGGAATCCAACTACAAGGTCCTTACACACTGGTACTTTACTCCGGCCAGACTGCACCGGTTCTTCCCGGAGGCGTCCGACATGTGCTGGCGTTGCCATCAGGAAGTGGGCACCATGTCCCACGTTTTCTGGTACTGCTCTAAGCTTCGGAACTTCTGGGCCGAAGTGCGTCGTATCTCCCAACTGATGACAGACCGGGCTGTCCCCGACGACCCGGCATTCTTCCTGTTGCACTGCACGGGCATGGCTCCTAAACGCTATAAAAGCTCGGTGTTGAGGCATCTTGCCGATGCAGCGAAAGCATGTATCAGCCTCTGCTGGAAGAGCCCCTCTCCCCCGACGATTGCCCTTTGGTTGCAGAGGGTCAAGTGGATAAATGATTTGGAGGACATGGTGCTCACTGCACAGGGCAGAAAGGAACAGTACTCCAAGACTTGGTCCGTCTGGAATGTATTCATATTCTCTGCTGAGGGGATGGCACTTCAGGGACTGACCTCGGGGCAGGAGCTGTGATTGACAGCGGGGTCGCCCGCGCAGGAGGACACTGATGACACCTGACTGGCCTTCCCCACTTACCCACACCACGATGTGTCTCCCGGTCTCCCGGCATAATGCCGGAGCTTCCCCCACTGCTTTCTTTCCCCCCCACCCTTGTCCCCTACTCACTCCCTCTCCCTTCTTCCTTTTACCCTGGATGTTTGCATTTATCCCTCTATTCTATCGCTCCAGATGTTTGATGGAAACACCTTTGGATGTCTGAGGTCCCGTGTGCATGAGACTTGTTGCATCCTCCTAGCACATCTTGAGACGATTGCAGTGATTGTCTTGAGCTTAGTTGATTACACTCTACCGGTCTGGAAAAAACGGGAATGTTTACCTCATATGGATATTTTACGGGTATGCTGTCTTCCCCTGTAGATTTTATCTCTGCTGTCATGCACTTTCTGGGATTGCTGTTTACCGATACCGTTTATTGTATCCTGTAGTATTATTCTTTTGTTTGATACTTGTTTTGATCTCTTGTATGACTTATATATAAATAAAGAATTTGAAAAAAAAAAAAAAAATGTGTAATGTGTTTGTGTTTTGTGCAACTTTTTTTTTTTTTTATTTGAATTTCCCTCCCTAGTTCCGCTCCCATGCAGCATTGCTGCTGCAGGGAACGGAACTAGGAAGTGATCACACTGACGGAGACCGACGGAGAGCGGCGGGGATCTCGGCTGGCGGTCACAGCAATGAGAGATCATCGCTGGATCGCCAGGAGAAGGTAAGAGAACACCGCTGCGCTCTCTGCACATCCACCCCGAGCGTGACTCGGGGTTACCGATCCTGGTATGAAAAATCAACCCCGAGTCACGCTCGGGGTTACCGCCAGGGAGGTTAACATTTGATTTGACCAATAAGCCAATCAAATGCAGGACCTAAATGCCGAACTCTTACGCTAGCCCTATTACACTAGCCCTATTAGTGAACCTAACGTTTAGGCTTTAACTCTTATTCCAGACTTATTCCTCCATCAGCTCAAACTAAAATGCTCCCCTTCCATCTTGGTATGTGTATATAGCAGTGATTCCAATATGTATATATAGCAGGGTATGTGTACAGGAGTGACCCCAGTACATTGCAGAGTCTCCGATTATAAAGATAACACAGCAGAATGGGGGATGGTAATTTTAGAAAAATGTCAGTTATTTTCGGTTGAGTCCAGTGAGATTTGAAAATGAGACTCCCATAGCTTTGTGAATGTTGCCTAAAATAGTAATATGTTTCTATAATGTGTGTGTTCTCCATTGGGACACATAAATGACATGTTTGGTGACATTATATATAAATGATGTACATTTCTGGGTTATTTTGTGTACAGATATTGTAATGGTAATGGTGGGGCTCAGTCAGTGGATGTCGGAGTTATTATTAGATTTCACTCACCATCCTCACCTGTTGTAATTTCCTCCTTCTCTTTTTTCCCAAAACACGGGAAAACGCATTTAAAAATTCTCCTTGCTCCGCGCTTAAACGCCCGCCACTTCCCCTTTTTTGGGGGGGTCGTAGCGTTTGGCATTTCAGCGGGCTGGTGATCCTCTAACAAGGAATCAATTATATCTGCAGGTTTCTCTTTAGTGATGTTCAGAGAAACCTTTCCTTCCTTCTCTATTCTGCGATAAAATGTCATTCTCCAATTCTGAGCGATATCAGATAATAGAAAACACGACACACAGCGATCGCTTCCTCTCTGATCACAAGACACAGAGTGAATGACCACCAACTGCTGCGCAGCTCCTTATATAGACTCACAGTGCCAGTGGGCGGGGCTTAGTCACATGACCATGCAGTGGGCAGGGCTGTGCAGTGGGCGGGGCTTAAAGTCACCTGACCATGCCGTTGCCTTGAGTGTGTAAACAAGTCTAACAGACACAATTCAAAATTAGCATAACATTGTTTTTTTTTTTTTTTTTTTTTTTTCTAAACAATGTCAGTTATTTTGAGCTGGGGATTAAATCTGAAAATGACACATGGCTGAAAATTTAAATCTTTATATTTGTATAACAGCTCTATGAGGGTCTGCACATTGTATCTATATTTAAAGTAATTTTACATTACTTTAACTTTAAAGTAACATTTTTTTTTTTTTTTAATGATGACACCTCAATGCCATTTTTTGTACAATACATAGATTGGTGAAATGATGTACAATTGATATAAACAGATTTATTTATTCTTTTTTGCCTATGGATATTTTTAATGGTAATGATAATGGTGATTGGATGAGGAGGACTGGACTAATACACATACAGGGATCAGTGCTATGTATATATACCGGGTCACTCATTAAAGGCTCATTTACATCACAATTCTGCATTTACTGTACCTTTCTGCATGCAGGTTTGCAGTGCTTTTTATGGAATAATTGATTTGTTTATTTCAATTTATCTTTTTTTTCTAAGTTACGTTTACATGTGTTTGTTCCTGTGCACCATGTCTGCAGTCTCTGAGCATCTCATATACCATTCAGGTATATTTTATGTGTGTACCCAGCGCTGTCTAACCATAAAGTGCTTAATTTGTATCTCTATTCATTATTTGTGCAGAAACATAAAATTTAAATCACAATACATAATATTTATAAAAAAGTGCAATCAGAATAAAAAATGTGCATGAATGATAAGTCCTTTAACCACTTTAGCCCCGGAAGATTTGGCTGCTCAATGACCAGGCCACTTTTTTTAACTTAGAACTGCGCGAATTTAACTGACAATTGCGCGGTCATGCAACGCTGTACCCAAACTAAATTTACGTCATTTTTTTCCCACAAACAGAGCTTTCTTTTGGTGGTATTTGATCACCTCTCCGCTTTTTATATTTTGCAATAATAATAGAAAAAGCATGGAAATGTTGCGAAAAATTTACATTTTCTACTTTGACTGTAAAAAAATATCTAATATATTCAATTTTTGTCATATATTTAGGCCAAAATGTATTTAGCTACATGTCTTTGACAAAAAAAATTTAAATGAGCGTATTTTTATCCGCTTTAAGACCAGAAGATTTTACCCCATTCCTTACCAGGCCATATTTTGCGATTCTGCACTGCGTTATTTTAACGGATAATTGCGCGGTCGTGTGACGCTGTACCCAAATGAAATTGATGTCCTTTTTTTCACACAAATAGAGCTTTCTTTTGGTGGTATTTGATCACTTGTGCGATTTTTAATTTTTGAAAAAAAGTGCGACAATTTTGAAAAAAAAAAAACAATATTTTTCACCTTCTGATATATAACACTCCCAAAAAAAATGTACAATCAAAATTTTTTAACATTTTAGGCCAATTTGTTTTCTGCTACATATGTTTTGTAAAAAATATCACAATAAGTGTATTTTGATTGGTTTACGCAAATGTTATCGCGTTTACTAACTACGTGAAAGATTTGTAATTTTTATTGTTTTTTTTTTTTCATTTTTTTTTACCAGTAATGGCAGCGATCTGCGATTTTTTTTTTTTGCTGGACTGTGACATTGCGGCGGACAGATCGGAACCCCAACTGACATTTTTGACACTTTTGGGGGTACCAGTGACATTACTATAGTAATCAGTGCTAGAAATATGGACTATTACTATAATAATGACACTGGCAGGGAAGGGGTTAATACCGTTGGTGATCAAGGGGTTAAATGTATGCCTCATGCTTACTGATGTGTGTGGGGGGAGGGGGTTCTGTGACACAGACAGAGAATGCAGGTTCAGCTATGCTGAATCCTGTGATCTCTCCCTGTCTGTCACAGAGAAGATCCGCCTGCTTTGTTTACACAAGCGGGCGGATTTTCTCACACTTTCCCAGACAATCGGGAAATAGAGGCGGTAATCTCCGCCTCTCCTCCTCAGGCCCGACTTCGGCTGTGTCTAAACACAGCGAGAGCGAGCCTCCGGTGGAGCACTCGCGCCGCCGAGACCGATAGGAGTCCAGCGACGTAGGTCTACGTCACTGGACCCAGGGGAGCCACAGTGCCACAGTAAGAGCAACGTGAGCAGTCGGCAAGTGGTTAAAGTGCTGGCTATCTTATTCTTCCAGTGCCAGTATGTTCTAACACGTATGTGTATATAGCAGTGATTCCAATATGTATATATAGCAGGGATCCTTGTATGTGTATATAACAGGAATCCCAGTATGTGTATATAGCAATGATCCCAGTATGTATATATAGCAATGATCCCATTTTGTGTATATAGCAGTGATCACAGCATGTGTATATAGCAATCATCACGGTATGTGTATATAGCAGGGATCCCAGTATGTGTATATAGCAGTGATCCCAGTATGTGTATATAGCAATGAGCCCGGTATGTGTATATAGCAATAATCCCGGTATGTGTATATAGCAGGGATCCTGGTATGTGTATACAACAGCAGGGATCCCAGTATGTTTATATAGCAATGATTCCCGTATGTGTATATAGCAATGATCCTGGTATGTGTATATAGCAGGGATCCCGGTATGTGTATATAGCAGGGATCCCGGTATGTGTATATAGCAGGGATCCCAGTATGTGTATATAGCAGTGATCCCGGTATGTGTATATAGCAGTGATCCCGGTATGTGTATATATAGCAGTGATCCTGGTATGTGTATATAGCAGGTATCCCGGTATGTGTATATATAGCAGTGATCCTGGTATGTGTATATAGCAGGGATCCCGGTATGTGTATATAGCAGCGATCCCGGTATGTGTATATAGCAGGGATTCCAGTATGTGTATATAGCAGTAATCCCTGTATGTGTATATAGCAGGGATCCCGGTATGTGTATATAGCAGGGATTCCAGTATGTGTATATAGCAGTGATCCCAGTATGTGTATATAGCAGGGATCCCGGTATGTGTATATAGCAGGGATCCCGGTATGTGTATATAGCAGCGATCCCGGTATGTGTATAGAGCAGTGATCCCGGTATATGTATATAGCAGCGATCCTGGTATGTGTATATAGCAGTGATCCCGGTATGTGTATAGAGCAGGGATCCCGGTATGTGTACATAGCAGTGATCCGGGTATGTGAATATAGCAGTGATCCCGGTATGTGTATATAGCAGGGATCCCGGTATGTGTATATAGCAGGGATCCCGGCATGTGTATATAGCAGGGATCCCGGTATGTGTATATAGCAGTGATCCCGGTATGTGTATATAGCAGGGATCCCGGTATGTGTATATAGCAGCGATCCCGGTATGTGTATAGAGCAGTGATCCCGGTATATGTATATATCAGCGATCTCGGTATGTGTATATAGCAGGGATCCCGGTATGTGTATATAGCAGTGATCCCGGTATGTGTATATAGCAGGGATCCCGGTATGTGTATATAGCAGGGATCCCGGTATATAGGAATGATCCTAGTATATGTATGTATAGCAATGTCCATGGTATGTATACAAGAGTGAGCCCAGTACATTGCAGAGTCTCAGATTATAACGATAACACAGCAGGATGGGGGATGGTAATTTTAGAAAAAATGTCAGTTATTTTCAGTTGAGTCCAGTGAGATTTGAAAATAAGACTCCCATAGCTTTGTGAATGTTGCCTAAAATAGTAATATGTTTCTATAATGTGTGTGTTCTCCATTGGAACACATAAATGACATGTTTGGTGACATTATATATAAATGATGTACATTTCTGGGTTATTTTGTGTACAGATATTGTAATGGTAATGGTGGGGCTCAGTCAGTGGATGTCGGAGTTATTATTAGATTTCACTCACCATCCTCGCCTGTTGTAATTTCCTCCTTCTCTTTTTTCCCAAAACACGGGAAAACGCATTTAAAAATTCTCCTTGCTCCGCGCTTAAACGCCCGCCACTTCCCCTTTTTTGGGGGGGTCGTAGCGTTTGGCATTTCAGCGGGCTGGTGATCCTCTAACAAGGAATCAATTATATCTGCAGGTTTCTCTTTGGTGATGTTCAGAGAAACCTTTTCTTCCTTCTCTATTCTGTGATAAAATGTCATTCTACAATTCTGAGCGATATCAGATAATAGAAAACACGACACACAGCGATCGCTTCCTCTCTGATCACAAGACACAGAGTGAATGACCACCAACTGACGCACAGTTCCTTTTATAGACCCACAGTGCTAGTGGGCGGGGCTTAAAGTCACATGACCATGCAGTGGGCAGGGCTGTGCAGTGGGTGGGGCTTAAAGTCACCTGACCATGCCGTTACCTTGAGTGTGTAAGCAAGTCTAACAGACACAATTCAAAATAAGCATAACATTGTTTGTTTTGTTTTTTTTAAACAATGTCAGTTATTTTGAGCTGGGGATTAAATCTGGAAATGACACATGGCTGAAAATTCAAATCTTTATATTTGTATAACAGCTCTATGAGGGTCTGAACATTGTATCTATATTTAAAGTCATTTTAAATTACTTTAACTTTAAAGTAAATTGTTTTTTTTTTTTTTTTTTTTAATGATGACACCTCAATGCCATTTTTGGTAGAATACATAGATTGGTGAAATGATGTATAATCGATATAAACAGATTTATTTATTCTTTTTTGCCTATGGATATTTTAATGGTAATGATAATGGTGATTGGATGAGGAGGACTGGACTAATACACATACAGGGATCAGTGCTATGTATATATACCGGGTCACTCATTAAAGGCTCATTTACATCACAATTCTGCATTTACTGTACCTTTCTGCATGCAGGTTTGCAGTGCTTTTTATGGAATAATTGATTTGTTTATTTCAATTTATCTTTTTTTTCTAAGTTACGTTTACATGTGTTTGTTCCTGTGCACCATGTCTGCAGTCTCTGAGCATCTCATATACCATTCAGGTATATTTTATGTGTGTACCCAGCGCTGTCTAACCATAAAGTGCTAAATTTGTATCTCTATTCATTATTTGTGCAGAAACATAAAATTTAAATCACAATACATAATATTTATAAAAAAATTAAAGTGCAATCAGAGCAAAAAATGTGCATGAATGATAAGTGCTTTAACCACTTTAGCCCCAGAAGATTTTGCTGCTCAATGACCAGGCCACTTTTTTTAACTTGGAACTGCGCGAATTTAACTGACAATTGCGCGGTCATGCAATGCTGTACCCAAACTAAATTTACGCTTTTCCCCATAAACAGAGCTTTCTTTAGGTGGTATTTGATCACTTCTGCGATTTTTATTTTTTGCGATATTAATAAAAAAAAGCGACAATTTTGCGAAAAATTGACATTTTCTACTTTGACTGTTAAAAATATCCAATATATTCAATTTTTGTCATATATTTAGGCCAAAATATATTTAGCTACATGTCTTTGACAAAAAAATTCTCAATGAGCGTATTTTTATCCACATTAAGACCGGAAGATTTTACCCCATTCCTGACCAGGCTATATTTTGCGATTCGGCACTGCGTTACTTTAACGGACAATTGCGCGGTCGTGTGACGCTGTACCCAAATGAAATTTACATCTTTTTTTTCCCACAAATCGAGCTTTCTTTTGGTGGTATTTGATCACCTGTGCGATTTTTAATTTTTGAAAAAAAGAGCGACAATTTTGAAAAAAAAAAACAATATTTTTCACCTTCTGATATATAACATTCCCCAAAAAAGAATTTCAAAATCAAAATGTTTGAACATTTTAGGGGAATTTGTTTTCTGCTACATAATTCTTGTAAAAAATATCGCAATAAGCGTATTTTGATTGGTTTGTGCAAATGTTATCGCGTTTACTAACTACAGGAAAGATTTGTCATTTTTATTGTTTTTTTTTTTTTTTTTACTAGTAATGGCGGCGATCTGCGATTTTTTTTTGCGTAACTGTGACAGATCGGACCCCTAACTCACATTTTTGACACTTTTGGGGGTACCAGTGACATTACTACAGTAATCAGTGCTAAAAATATGCACTGTTACTGTAATAATGACACTGGCAGGGAAGGGGTTAATACCGTTGGTGATCAAGGGGTTAAATGTATGCCTCATGCTTACTGACATATGTGGGGGGAGGGGGTTCTGTGTACAGGAGTGACCCCAGTACATTGCAGAGTCTCCGATTAAAGATAACACTGCAGGATGGGGGATGGTAATTTTAGAAAAATGTCAGTTATTTTCAGTTGAGTCCAGTGAGATTTGAAAATGAGACTCCCATAGCTTTGTGAATGTTGCCTAAAATAGTAATATGTTTCTATATTGTGTGTGTTCTCCATTGGGACACATAAATGACATGTTTGGTGACATTATATATAAATGATGTCAATTTCTGGTTTATTTTGTGTACAGATATTGTAATGGTAATGTTGGGGCTCAGTCAGTGGATGTCGGAGTTATTATTACATTTCACTCACCATCCTCACCTGTTGTAATTTCCTCCTTCTCTTTTTTCCCAAAACATGGGAAAACACATTTAAAAACTCTCCTTGCTCCGCGCTTAAATGCCCGCCACTTCCCCTTTTTTGGGGGGGTCGTAGCGTTTGGCATTTCAGCGGGCTGGTGATCCTCTAACAAGGAATCAATTATATCTGCAGGTTTCTCTTTGGTGATGTTCAGAGAAACCTTTTCTTCCTTCTCTATTCTGCGATAAAATGTCATTCTCCAATTCTGAGCGATATCAGATAATAGAAAACACGACACACAGCGATCGCTTCCTCTCTGATCACAAGACACAGAGTGAATGACCACCAGCTGACGCACAGCTCCTTATATAGACCCACAGTGCCAGTGGGAGGGGCTTAGTCACATGACCATGCAGTGGGCGGACCTGTGCAGTGGGCGGGGCTTAAATTCACATTACCATGCAGGTACCTTGAGTGTGTAAACAAGTCGGTTAACAGACTCAATTCAAAATAAGCATAACATTGTTTTTTTTTTTTTTAAACAATGTCAGTTATTTTGAGCTGGGGATTAAATCTGAAAATGACACATGGCTGAAAATTCAAATCTTTATATTTGTATAACAGCTCTATGAGGGTCTGCACATTGTATCTATATTTAAAGTAATTTTACATTACTTTAACCTTAAAGTAAATTTTTTTTTTTTTAAATGATGACACCTCAATGCCATTTTTTGTACAATACATAGATTGGTGAAATGATGTACAATTGATATAAACAGATTTATTTATTCTTTTTGCCTATGGATATTTTTAATGGTAATTATAATGGTGATTGGATGAGGAGGACTGGACTAATACACATACAGGAATCACTGCTATGTATACAGTCAGGTCCATAAATATTGGGACGTCAACACAATTCTAATCTTTTTGGCTCTCTACACCACCACAATGGATTTGAAACGAAACAAACAAGATGTGATTTAACTGGAGATTCCAGCTTTAATTTGAGGGTATTCACATCCAAATCAGGCAAACGGTGTAGGAATTACAACAGTTTGTATATGTGCCTCACAC
Source organism: Pelophylax lessonae (assembly GCF_965119305.1). Classification (NCBI taxonomy): domain Eukaryota; kingdom Metazoa; phylum Chordata; class Amphibia; order Anura; family Ranidae; genus Pelophylax; species Pelophylax lessonae. The sequence goes on from NW_028119974.1 coordinate 120,208, forward strand.
TTTTTAAGGGACCAAAAGTAATGGGACAGATTAACAATCATAAATCAAACTTTCACTTTTTAATACTTGGTTGCAAATCCTTTGCAGCCAATTACAGCCTGAAGTCTGGAACGCATAGACATCACCAGACGCTGGGTTTCATCCCTGGCGATGCTCTGCCAGGCCGCTACTGCAACTGTCTTCAGTTCCTGCTTGTTCTTGGGGCATTTTCCCTTCAGTTTTGTCTTCAGCAAGTGAAATGCATGCTCAAATCAGATTCAGGTCAGGTGATTGACTTGGCCATTGCATAAAATTCCACTTCTTTCCCTTAAAAAACTCTTTGGTTGCTTTTGCGTTATGCTTCGGGTCATTGTCCATCTGCACTGTAAAGCGCCGTCCAATGAGTTCTGAAGCATTTAGCTGAATATGAGCAGGTAATATTGCCCAAAACACTTCAGAATTCATCCTGCTGCTTTTGTCAGCAGTCACATCATCAATAAATACAAGACAACTAGTTCCATTGGCAGCCATACATGCCCACGCCATGACACTACCACCACCATGCTTCACTGATGAGGTGGTATGCTTTGGATCATGAGCAGTTCCTTTCCTTCTCCATACTCTTCTCTTCCCATCACTCTGGTACAAGTTGATCTTGGTCTCATCTGTTCATAGGATGTTGTTCCAGAACTGTGAAGGCTTTTTTAGATGTTGTTTGGCAAACTCTAATCTGGCCTTCATGTTTTTGAGGCTCACCGATGGTTTACATCTTGTGGCGAACCCTCTGTATTCACTCTGGTAACGTCTTCTCTTGATTGTTGACTTGGACACACATACACCTTCCTCCTGGAGAGTGTTCTTGATCTGGCCAACTGTTGTGAAGGATGTTTTCTTCACCAGGGAAAGAATTCTTCGGTCATCCACCACAGTTGTTTTCCGTGTTCTTCCGGGTCTTTTGGTGTTGCTGAGCTCACTGGTGAGTTCTTTCTTTTTAAGGATGTTCCATATAGTTGATATGGCCACACCTTATGTTTTTGCTATCTCTCTGATGGGTTTGTTTTGTTTTTTCAGCCTAATGATGGCTTGCTTCACTGATAGTGACAGCTCTTTGGATCTCATATTGAGAGTTGACAGCAACAGATTCCAAATGCAAATAGCACACTTGAAATTAACTCTGGACCTTTTATCTGCTCCTTGTAAATGGGATAATGAGGGAATAACACACACCTGGCCATGGAACAGCTGAGCAGCCAATTGTCCCATTACTTTTGGTCCCTTAAAAAGTGGGAGGCACATTTATATCACCTGATTTGGATGTAAATACCCTCAAATTAAAGCTGAACGTCTGCAGTTAAAGTATGTCTTGTTTGTTTCATTTCAAATCCATTGTGGTGGTGTATAGAGCCAAAAAGATTAGAATTGTGTTGATGTCCCATTATTTATGGACCTGACTGTATATACCAGGTCACTCATTAACCACTTTCAGACTGGAGGATTTAGCTGCTCAAAGACCAGACCCCTTTTTTCAACTTGGCACTGCGTGACTTTAACTGACAATTGCGCGGTCATGCAATACTGTACCCAAACAAAATTTACGTCCTTTTTTTCCCCACAAACAGAGGTTTCTTTTGGTGGTATTTGATCACCTCTGCACTTTTTATTTTTTGCGATATTAATAAAAAAAAAGCGAATAAATTAGAAAAAATTAAATTTTCAACTTTGTCTTTTAAAAAATATCCAATATACTCCATTTATGTCATATATTTAGGCCAAAATATATTTAGCTACATGTCTTTGACAAAAAAATTCTCAATGAGCGTATTTTTATCCACATTAAGACCGGAAGATTTTACCCCATTCCTGACCAGGCTATATTTTGCGATTCGGCACTGCGTTACTTTAACGGACAATTGCGCGGTCGTGTGACGCTGTACCCAAATTAAATTTACGTCCTTTTTTCCCACAAATCGAGCTTTCTTTTGGTGGTATTTGATCACCTGTGCGATTTTTAATTTTTGAAAAAAAGAGCGACAATTTTGAAAGAAAAAACAATATTTTTCACCTTCTGATATATAACATTCCCCAAAAAAGAATTTCAAAATCAAAATTTTTTAACATTTTAGGGCAATTTGTTTTCTGCTACATATTTCTTGTAAAAAATATCGCAATAAGCGTATTTTGATTGGTTTGTGCAAATGTTATCGCGTTTACTAACTACAGGAAAGATTTGTCATTTTTATTGTTTTTTTTTTTTTTTTACTAGTAATGGCGGGGATCTGCGATTTTGTTTTTTTTGCGGAACTGTGACAGATCGGACCCCTAACTCACATTTTTGACACTTTTGGGGGTACCAGTGACATTACTACAGTAATCAATGCTAAAAATATGCACTGTTACTGTAATAATGACACTGGCAGGGAAGGGGTTAATACCGTTGGTGATCAAGGGGTTAAATGTATGCCTCATGCTTACTGACATATGTGGGGGGAGGGGGTTCTGTGTACAGGAGTGACCCCAGTACATTGCAGAGTCTCCGATTATAAAGATAACACTGCAGGATGGGGGATGGTAATTTTAGAAAAATGTCAGTTATTTTCAGTTGAGTCCAGTGAGATTTGAAAATGAGACTCCCATAGCTTTGTGAATGTTGCCTAAAATAGTAATATGTTTCTATAATGTGTGTGTTCTCCATTGGGACACATAAATGACATGTTTGGTGACATTATATATAAATGATGTCAATTTCTGGTTTATTTTGTGTACAGATATTGTAATGGTAATGGTGGGGCTCAGTCAGTGGATGTCGGAGTTATTAGATTTCACTTACCATCCTCACCTGTTGTAATTTCCTCCTTCTCTTTTTTCCCAAAACATGGGAAAACACATTTAAAAATTCTCCTTGCTCTGCGCTTAAACGCCCGCCACTTCCCCTTTTTTGGGGGGGTCGTAGCGTTTGGCATTTCAGCGGGCTGGTGATCCTCTAACAAGGAATCAATTATATCTGCAGGTTTCTCTTTGGTGATGTTCAGAGAAACCTTTTCTTCCTTCTCTATTCTGCGATAAAATGTCATTCTCCAATTCTGAGCGATATCAGATAATAGAAAACACGACACACAGCGATCGCTTCCTCTCTGATCACAAGACACAGAGTGAATGACCACCAACTGCTGCGCAGCTCCTTATATAGACTCACAGTGCCAGTGGGCGGGGCTTAGTCACATGACCATGCAGTGGACGGGGATGTGCAGTGGGCGGGGCTTAAAGTCACATGACCATGCAGGTACCTTAAGTGTGTAAACAAGTCTGTCAACAGACACAATTCAAAATAAGCATAACATTGTTTTTTTTTTTTTTTTAAACAATGTCAGTTATTTTGAGCTGGGGATTAAATCTGAAAATTACACATGGCTGAAAATTCAAATCTTTATATTTGTATAACAGCTCTATGAGGGTCTGCACATTGTATCTATATTTAAAGTAATTTTTAACTTTAAAGTAAATTGCATTTTTTTTTTTTTAAATGAGGACACCTCAATGCCATTTTTGGTACAATACATAGATTGGTGAAATGATGTACAATTGATATAAACAGATTGATTTATTCTTTTTGCCTATGGATATATTAAAGCGGTTGTAAACCCTTAAAAAAAAAAAAAAACCTGCAAGACAAAGGCATAATGAGCTAGTATGCATCGCATACTAGCCCATTATGTGTTTATGTGTAACTTACCTTAGAACGAAGCCCCGACACGGACCCCCGGACATCGCTGCGGGCGCTGCCATGATCCCTCGCTGTCTCTTCCGGGTTCGGTGGCTCCGGCGCGATGACTTTTTTCTAAGTTACGTTTACATGTGTTTGTTCATGTGCACCATGTCTACAGTTTCTGACCATCTCATATACCATTCAAGTATATTTTATATTATGTGGCTGGATTTTGGTTACCAAAAATATTTAGCAAAATGCAAATTGGCCAAAAAATTGGCCATACAAAGAAGAATGGCCTGGTCATTAACCACTTAAGCCCCGGAAGATTTTACCCCCATTCCGACCAGGGGGTATTTTACGACTCGGCACTGCGTGACTTTAACTGACAATTGTGTGGTCATGCAATGTGGTACCCAAACGAAATTTACGTCCTTTTTTTCCCACAAACAGAGCTTTCTTTTGGTGGTATTTGATCACCTCTGCACTTTTTATTTTTTGCGATATTAATAAAAAAAGAGCGAAAATTTTGCAAAAAAATGACATTTTCAACTCTGTCTTTTAAAAAATATCCAATATACTCAATTTATGTATTTTTTTTTGGCCAAAATATATTTAGCTACATGTTTTTGACAAAAAAAAATTCAATGAGCGTATTTTTATTGGTTTGTGCAAAAGTTATAGCGTCTACAAACTATGGTGTAAATACTGAAATTTATGCAGCTTTAATTTTTGACTGCCTATCTCATTAAATGAAGTGCTAAAATGGCAGGGCAGTACAAAACCCCCCCAAACTACCACTTTTTGGAAAGTAGACATCCTAAGGAATGTTCTGAGAGGCATGTTGAGCTCATTGAATATTTCATTTTTTTTTTTTTACACAAAGTTGTCATTGAAATGATATATTGCTCACACATGCCATGGGTACATGTGTAATTACACCCCAAAATATATTCTGCTGCTTCTCCTGAGTACAGGGATACCACATATGTGAGACTTTTTGGGAGCCTAGCTGTGTACGGGACCCCAAAAACAAATCACCACCATCAGAATTTCAAAGGGTGTACATTTTTCATTGCATTTTCTCACTACCTCTAACGGTTTAGGAGGCCCTGAAATGTCAAGATACCACAAAACCCCCCCAAATGACCCCATTTTGGAAAGTAGACACCCCAAGCTGTTTGCTGAGAGGCATGGTGAGTCCATGGAATATTTTATATTTTACCACAAGTTTTGGGAAAATTACTATTTATTTTTTTTTATTTTTTTTTTTTTTTACACAACGTTGTCACTAAAAGTTAAAATTCTCACACATGACATGGGTATATGTGGAATGACACCCCAAAATACATTCTGCCACTTCTCCTGAGTATGGGGATGCCCCATGTGTGAGACTTTTTGGGAGCCTAGCTGTGTACAGGACCGCAAAAACCAATCAACACTCTCAGGTTTTCTAATGGCGTAAATTGTGCATGTCACCTCTGCACTACCTGTCACAGTTTCGGAGGCCCTAAAATTCCAAGATTTTTTTTTTTTTTTTGCACACAAATTTATATATACAAAAATGGCTAGTCATAACATAAATGAATACCGAATGGACCAGCCTCCACCGGGCTCCTAGGGAATACTGTAATATTTACTGCTCAATATTTTTTCTTATCCTTTATACACTGTTTTATGAGTGGATATGGACTCTTTAAGGATGATTTCTTGGAACACTAGGGGTTTGAATTCCCCGCAGAAACGCTCCTTAGTGTTCCAATATTTAAAATCGTTTAATCCTCATATATGTGTCCTGCAGGAGACTCACTTGTTGGGTACTCGAACGCTGGCTCTCAAGAAACCATGGGTTGGGCATCACTACCACTCTACGTTTTCTACCTATGCTCGTGGAGTCAGCGTTCTTATCCATAAGTCTCTACCGTTTAGACTATTGGATCTTTCCCTGGACCCGGATGGACGTTTTGTTTTGCTTAATTTGCAGATATCATCTTTTACTTTACTGCTGGTAGGGTTATATATACCCCCGCCGGCTTCAGTTAGGCTGCTACATAAAATTTTTAAAGAAATTGCAAAATATGAGAATGATAATATACTTATTGTGGGTGATTTTAATATGGTTCCAGACCCGAACATGGACAGAATGAATGGAGATTCTTCTACCAGATCGGATCTTGCTGAATGGGCTGAGACTTATGGGTTGACGGATCTATGGCGTTGGCACCATCCCCACTCTAGGGAATATACCTGCCATTCCGCCACTTATAAATCATTTTCTCGAATCGATTTAATGTTTGCAGGTGGCTCACTCTTATCTCGGGTGCGGGAGATTCGGGTTCTTCCTCGTGGGATCTCTGACCATGCTCCACTTCTTTTAAATATGGAACTATCTGGCAAACCCTCTGACAGACTATGGCGACTATCCAGATATTGGATTTCTGACCCTGATATAATCCCTTTAGTCGCACCCCAAATAGCGGCCTTTTGGGAGATAAACCCGGGCACGTCATCAGTGGCTATGGTCTGGGAAGCCTTTAAGGTCTGCACTCGGGGGTATTATCAGTCAGCTATTGGCAAGATCCAAAGATATAGGCGAACAAGTCTATTGCAAAAAGAAAAAGAGGCGAGAGATATGGAAAACTTGTATATTCAAACTAGAGATCCCACTCATTATACACGATTTCAATCTTTGACCAGGGAGGTAATGGGAATATGCACAGCTCTCACACAGAAAAAACTGCTTTCTTTATCCCAACGTATTTTTGTACAAGGAGAGTATAACGGTAAAATGCTGGCGCAAATTTCTAGGGAACAGACAAGTGGGTATAGTATAGCACATATTCAGGATCAATCAGGTACTCTTCATTCTAATCCAGAAACTATCAATCACAATTTCACTGATTATTATCGGGCACTATATAATACTAGGGTCAATTATTCAGGAGATGAATTGGATCACTATTTGCAGGCAGTGGACTTTCCGGTCTTAACTGATAGAGATAGGGCCAAATTAGACGCCCCTATTACTCTCTTGGAGATCCAGGAAGTGGTGGCTTCCTTACAATCTGATAAAACACCAGGACCGGATGGAATTCCTGTTGAATTCTATAAGGCCCATATGGACCTCTTGGGTCTGCATCTATTAGCCACTCTTGCAGGATCTCTAAATGATGGGGATCTCCCTAAAACAATGAGCGAAGCGGTTATCGTCGTGATCCCTAAATTAGGGAAGGATCCATCATTATGTTCATCATATAGACCTATCTCTTTATTAAATGTAGATGGGAAGATCCTTTCTAAGATTTTGGCCACTCGACTTAATAGTGTTATTATAGACTTGATTCATCCGGACCAAACCAGATTTATACCTGAACGGGGTACGGATATTAATATCCGGAGACTGTTTACACATATGGCCTTGGCGTCGGGGGGGGAGCAGGTGTGGTCGCCTCCCTCGACGCCGAGAAAGCATTTGATTCTGTTGAGTGGCCATTTCTTTGGAAGATCCTAGCTAGCTTCGGGTTTGGCCCCAACTTTGTCTCATGGATTAAACTTCTTTATAGGAATCCTACGGCTAGAGTCCGCACTAATTCATCCCTGTCGGATAAATTCCCTCTACTGAGGGGCACCCGACAGGGATGTCCGTTATCCCCGGCCTTGTTTGCCTTGGCTTTGGAGCCGCTCGCGATTATGTTGCGGGCGGACCCACAAGTCCGAGGCATTAAAGTGGGGGTTATTGAAGAGAAGCTGTCCTTATATGCAGACGACACCTTGATTTATTTCCACCTCATTACATAGGGCCCTACAATTATTTGAAATCTTTGGTCGTTTTTCAGGTATACGTATTAATTGGTCTAAGTCTGTCCTTTTTCCACTACGCCCATCGGTACCTTTAATTGATACTCAGACACCGTTGAAATGGGTACAGGATATGGTATATTTAGGTATCAAAGTGGGTCCAACACTGGATGTGTACCAGCAAAATAACATCGACCCTTTCGTTTCACAATTAAATAAAAGGTTTGCGTCATGGCGCATGCTTCCTTTGTCCCCGGTTGGCAGAATTAATTTATTAAAAATGAGTTATCTTCCGAAATTTCTGTATTTTTTTCGTAACTCCCCCACTGATATGACCAGAACCTTTTTTTCGAGATTAGATAGTATGGTAACAACTTTTGTATGGGCTGGGCGTACCCCACGGGTTGCAAGGCGCACGTTATATCTTCCTCTTGCAAGAGGAGGTTTAGCGTTTCCTAACTTTAAGTTGTATTTTTGGGCGGCTGTACTGGTCACGGTCCGGTGGTGGTTCTCCCAGCCCAAAACTAACTCCGCAGTTACATTAGAAGCAGCATTGCTGGGTTCCTATGCGGCCCTTAGTAATCTGGTTTTCCGGGGTGAACGGGCACATCCTCAAATAACCAGTCTGATGAAGACGGTGCTGCGGATATGGTCTCGGGCGCGGGTGATATATAACACACCTCTACATATATCCCCCCACACTCCGCTATGGGGTAATCCTAATCTAATACATTTGTACCAACTCCCTGATCCCCAGGTATGGGCTGCCAGAGGGATTGTGACCATGAAACATGTTATTAAAGATGGAAGACTTCAAGGCTTTGATGTTCTCCAGTCTACCCACTCATTGCCTCCCACTATGGGGTTCCGTTACCGCCAGCTTAGTCATGCTATGCGGGCCCAGTTCCAAGACCCTGTTGTCTTGGAATCAGACCCTTTGGAGAAAATGCTAACTTTTAAGGTAATAGGGAAAACTCTCTCTGCTATATATTATATACTCTCAACAGATCATAGTCAGTCTCTTGAGAAAACCTATAATAAGTGGAAGGATGACATCCCAGACCTGACTGTTGAAGATTGGGAGGAGTCGGTTAATAATTATATCCCCTCAATGATAGCGGCTAGGGACAGATTTATACAACTCAAATTCTTACACAGAGCATACTACACGCCGCAACGTCTTGCTAGGATATATCCCAGGAAGGATCCCTCGTGCACCAGATGTGGGCATGAAATTGGTACTTTTCTACATGTTGTTTGGTCGTGCTCTGAGCTTGCAACATTTTGGAAAGCGGTGACGGATACTATTGGGGAAATTTTTGACACTATGATTCCTTTAGACCCAAAGGTAACTCTACTGAGTAACCTTACAGAAGTGGTTGGGGATAAATATGCTAAAATGTGTATTATGTATACCCTGTTTTATGCCAGGAGAGAAATCCTTTTGCGATGGAAGTTACCTGAACCTCCCACCCGATCAACCTGGATAGCTGCCGTTACTAAGACACTTCCATTCTACCGTTTTACATACGGTAGTAGGAACTGCCCAAAAAAATTTGATAAAGTGTGGTCAGCCTGGATTGATGCTGTAGGCACGCCAATGTCACCTGTTTCATAAGGATAGAAGCAGGAACTTGTTAACTAATTGATGATATTCCATTTTTTTTTTTTTTATATATTATATCTTTTATATATTTATTTATTTATTTATTTATTTATTTATTTATTTTCTTTTTCTGCCCCTAAAATGGTTTATTGATATTCCCCTTCCCTTCCTCTCCCAAATTTTTTTATTTTTATTTTTTTTTTTTTTCTGTGTTTGTATGTATGGATAATACTTTTTTTTTGGTGCAGAGTAATGTACTGTAGTTGTAAATATTTGTTTTGTTTATATGTCTAACAATAAAATAAAAATTTTTTTTTTCATGCAGCCTGTGGGCTGAACGGAAAAAAAGAGAACCTATCAGAAATCAGCACAGGAATAATGCGTAGTATTACTCATCATTAACCGCCCAAACAACCACCCACTGAATTTAATGATGGGTATACACGACACTATCCACGTATACCAAAATAGGATTTTAACTGCAGTGCTGAAATCAGAAAATCACCACAGCTGCTATGAGCAAAGGTATCCATATATGCTGAGCGCAAACACTGTTTGTGTCAGAATATATAAAATCAATGCATGGTAGCCGACGAGTACCTGCAAGAGAAACAGGTCACAAAAGAATGAAAAAACAAAAAGTAAATTAAAAAAAGTACAGTAGGAAGAGTAGAAGGACATATAAAATGACTGACAACAACAGTTTTTGGATCTTCATCATTAACCGCCCAAACAACCACCCACTGAATTTAATGATGGGTATACACGACACTATCCACGTATACCAAAATAGGATTTTAACTGCAGTGCTGAAATCAGAAAATCACCACAGCTGCTATCAGCAAAGGTATCCATATATGCTGAGCGCAAACGCTGTTTGTGTCAGAATATATAAAATCAATGCGTGGTAGCCGACGAGTACCTGCAAGAGAAACAGGTCACAAAAGAATGAAAAAACAAACAAAGGACATTAAAAAAAGTACAGTAGGAAGAGTAGAAGGACATATAAAATTACTGACACCACAACAGTTTTTGAATCCTTTTATTTTTCTTTCTAATTGTTCCTTGATTTCTTGATTTGGGACTGCGATCTTCCAGCTTGGGTCTCTCAAAATGTCGATGGACATCCAACATCCTTCGAGACCCTGTGTTTGTGTGCCCTACACTGTGTCGTGCTGTACCCTACGCTAATACTCCACTAGTGTATGGTAGCGTTCGAAACATTCCCCGATGCAGAGACCAGGTTGGTCAGGACATTTGGGACAATAATAGCGGGTGTCACGCCTAAATCCGCGCCTGCTACAGACACGACATCTTCTTTGGGGCCATCTTTGGGTAGGGGTACTCGGGAGGACATGTGAAAAATGCCTCTCATGCAGCCGGCTCACTGCATCTGGAAGGGGAAGTTGGACAGGCATGCCTCCTGGGTACAGGTAGGCAAGGATGATCTCTTCCAGGAATTCCCGGAAAGATCCAGTTCGTCCTGACGCCCTGTATAGGACAAAGGCGTTCAGCATCGCCAATTGGAATAAATAAACAGACACTTTTTTGTACTAGCGTCTGGCTTTACGGGCAACTAAATACGGCGCCAAAAGCTGGTCGTTAAGGTCCACCCCTCCCATATTAAGGTTATATTCGTTGACACAGAGGGGTTTCTCCATAACGCCAGTTGCCGTAGGGATTTGGACTGTCGTGTCTGCGTGAAGGGAGGACAGAACATAAACATCCCGTGTATCCTTCCACTTCACCGCAAGCAATTTGTCCGTTTTCAAGCAGGCTCTCGCCCCCCCGACTAAGACGGGAATCTACAAGCCGTTGGGGGAATTAGGTCGCACGGTGCCACATGCGCCAATTTGTAATTCGAGCAGGTGACTAAATAGTGGCACGCTTGTGTAAAAGTTGTCCACGTACAAATGGTACCCCTTTCCGGATAAGGGTGACACCAAGTCCCAAACAATCTTACCGCTGCTCCCTATGTAGTCTGGGCAGTTGGGGGGCTCCACACAGCTATCTTTTCCCTCATAGACCCGGAAACTAACTGTATAGCCTGTGGCCCTGTCACACAATTTATACAGTTTGACCCCGTACTTGGCACGTTTGCTGGGGAGGTACTGTTTCATAGCAAGGCAGCCAGTAAATTTAATCAGGGACTCGTCAACGCAGACAACTTGTTCGGGGGTAAACAAGGCTGCAAACCGCTGATTGAAGTGGTCTATGAGGGGCCGAATTTTGTGGAGCCGATCGTATGCAGGGTCTCCCCGAGGACGACAGATTTCATTGTCGCTGAAATGCATAAATCGCAGAATTTGCTCATATCTCGCCCTGGACATGGAGGCAGAGTACATGCGCATATGGTGAACTGGGCTAGTGGACCAATATAGCCGCAATTCACTCTGTTTAGTTATGCCCATGTGGAGGGAAAGGCCCAGAAAGATTTTAAATTCGGAAACCGTTATAGGTTTCCAGTCGAATCGTCTGGCAAGGTGCGAATTTGGGTTGGCGGCGATGAATTGTTGTGCTTATAAATTTGATTGATCCACGATAGATCTGTAAAGATCTTCCGTGAAGAACAGCTCAAAAAAGTTCAGGGGCGTAAAACCAGCTGTCTCCACGTGGATTCCAGGTTGGGCGGTGAATGGGGGAAGTACTGGCGCTGTAGAATCAGTGGGTTGCCAATTAGGAAATGCCAGCGCATCAGGGAGGGCACTATGGGCTCTACGGGCCTGTCTTCGAATACGCGGTGGCTGCGGGCCACTACTCGTGCTAGCCACCGCACCAGCTTCAACTGCACTTAGGGGACTCGCCACGTCACCAGGTGTTACTGCAGTGCTGGTTGTACTAGGTCCAGGGTGTACTAGGCCGCTGGCGCTTGCCAGGTCGCCAGAAAAATGAGCGGCACTAGTAACCACACTCTGCTCCATACGAGCACCCTGCAATTCCTGCATCTCAACAACTCCAGAATGGGGTCGGGTACGCCTTGGTCTAACAGGGACCCATCTGTCGTCGGAGCTATCTGTCAGGGAGCCGCTGCCGTCATCAGGTTCATATACTGACACTAATTCGGTCATTGTAGCTTCCCCATCGCTATCAGATGACATGGCCAGCATATAACTATAAGCCTCTTCATCACTGTACAAACGTTTAGACATTTTGGTAACTAAATTTACCTGTACAGTGATGCGACTCATAGGTAATAAAAGCACCTGGTTGTCGAAGACTATTTCAAGCGCTACCAAAAAAACTGCTAATGCTAGCAGGGATCAGGCCTGACTCTGCTAACACAGCGGTTTTGTGTGTTGTGTTTTTTTGCAAGTGACAGTAATCTATTGATTACTACACTTGCCTGGGTGAAAGGGTTAAACGCAGGTGCTGGCCGGAATCAGTGCTGATCGTGCAAACACCGCGTTTTGGGAACCCTAAACTATGGGGGCGCTAGTATAGTTCTGATTAGATCAGATATTGATCTGTTCAAACACTATACTAGTAATGGAAGTGTATGTGCGTGCGTGCGTGTGTGTGTGGTAATCAAGGGGTTATTTCTAAACTATGCGCCGGGGATCTGGGGGGGGGGGGGTGGCGGGGACCCTAAACCTCCTTTGGGAAAGAAACTAGCTCTCTAGCGCAACCTCAAGTCACAATGACACCAATACAAAATACAGTAAAAACAGTATATTATGTGTGTATTAGTGCTAATGTGACAGAGGGTGTGGGGGTTAACTGGATGTGATCAGGGGGGGATCAGGGGGTTAAATCTTTATTGGAAGGGGCTGGCGGGTATCCTACGGATAAAAGAAACGGTGGCAAGCGCTAAACCTGGTCACAAGTCACACTTATACGGGTATATAGAAAATGCTATATACTGTATACAGTGTGTGTTGTGGCAGGGGATGTAGGGGTGATCAGGGGGGGGGGTCAGGGGGTTAAATCTTCATTGGGCGGTTGGCGGGGACCCTAAACCTCCTTGGGACAGAAACTTAGTCGCCTGCGCTAATTCTGATCACAATCACACTAATACAAATATACAAAAACACTGTATATTACGTTTGTATTAGTGCTGATGTGACAGAGGGTGTAGGGGTTAACTAGCGGTGATCAGGGGGGGATCAGGGGGGATCAAGTGGTTAAATCTTTATTTGGGAGGGGTGGCGGGTAATTCAAGTGGAAAAGGGGGGGCCGCAAGCGCTAAACCTGACCACAAATCACACTTATACGGGTATATAGCAAAATGCTATATACTGTTTACGGTGTGTGTTATGGCAGGGGGTGTAGGGGTGATCAGGGGGGGGTGAGGGGGTTAAATCTTTATTGGGCGGGTGGCGGGGACCCTAAACCTTCTTGGGACAGAAACTTAGTCGCCTGCGCTAATTCTGATCACAATGACACTAATACAAAAATACAAAAATACCGTATATTACGTTTGTATTAGTGCTGATGTGACAGAGGGTGTAGGGGTTAACGGCGGTGATCAGGGGGGGTCAGGGGGGATCAGTGGGTTAAATCTTTATTAGGGGGGGGTAATTTAAGTGGAAAAGGGGGGTCGCAAGCGCTACACCTGACCACAAATCACACGTATACAGGTATATAGGAAAATGCTATATGCTGTATACAGTGTGTGTTGTGTCAGGGACTGTAGGGGTTAATCGGGGGGCGATCGGGGGTGAAATGTGCCTATCTACCTGTGTGTGGGTGTGCTTGGTGCAATACTCACAGTTAGATGTGCTCTCCTCTCACGCTGGATCCAAAAAGACCGTTGTGAGGGGAGGGCACATCTCCTCTAAGCCTGTGTTTACATTTCACAGGCTTAGAGTGACATTTGATTGGGCAGGACCGATCAACAGGTCCAGACCAAAAATGATTGGCCTGGACCTGATGACTGATCGGTTCTGAACCCAATCGAGCCATCGGCGGCAGCGGGGGCGCTCGGGAGCACGCACAGGGCCGGCAGTAAGTGCTGACGTAGCCCTACGTCAGTTTGCCTGGCCGGGGCTGAGTGCCGACATAGATCGTCGTGCGCCGGTCGTAAAGTGGTTAAAGCGGAGTTCCAGCCTCACACACTCACCTGTCCAACGGTCCAGCGATGCGGCCGCCCGAAGCCTCGCTCTTCTCCGCGGCTCCGGCATCACTGGTGTGGGCACCCGGCTGTGACAGTTGTCGGCTTCACAGCCGGGTACGCACTGTGCATGCGCGAGTTGCGCTGTGCGTCGTGATTGGCCGGCAATCTTCTGGGACCTCTGACATGTCCCAGAAGATTACAGGGAGGGAGGGGGAGAGGAGAACTTCCGCTCAGGGCACCGCGGCGCTCCGAGCAGAAGTGGGAGCGGGTGCCTGTCAAAACTAGGTACCCGCCCCCCCCCCAAAAAAATGACATGCCAAATCTGGTATGTCAGGGGGTTAAAACTGCCTAAAGCGGAAGTTCCACTTTTGGGTGGAACTCCGCTTTAAGGGGAAAATCCTTTCCGGGCCAGAAGTGGTTAAAATGCTGGTTATCTTATTATGCCAGTGCCAGTATGTTCCAACAAGTGCCGTTGTGCTCCCCCCCTTATGTGCCCTTACTCACCGACTAGTTATGGGTTAAACACCTGTGTTTAAAAAATAATCCTCCAGTGGCAAAAAAAAATTTTTTTCTTTCTTTTGTGACTCCAGGCAGGTTTACAGAACCTCATATGAGTGTAGGGAGATAGAATCGAGGAATCCGTAGTGTAATTCTGTTTTCTCTTACGTCCTCCGACAGTCGCCGCCACCTCTAAGTCATCACTGTTGGGTATTGACTTCCCATCCGCAGGAATAGCTAGGCATATAGACTTAGTCCAAAGACAAAAAGCATTAGCATATACACACCCATGGGGGCTGTCCTATCTGGTCAATACCCCCCCTGCATCACCACTCCCAACTTTTAATCTGCCTAGCGTCAGGAATAGTCAGGCTTCCCTTGTGCTGGGGCTTCAGTCTCAGCCTTCCAAATCTTTTATTTGATTTTCTTTGAAAATGTCAGTTTTTTCTCTTGCTTTACTAGCTGGTTATTTTGTCAGCTCTAGTGTTAGTCTTCTCTTTGGATGAAGATGGATCATGCGGTGCTGGGATTCGGACTGACCGCCCTGGTTTTCCAGGGCACAGAGGGTCAGATGGACCCCCAGCCCGCCATCGAGCGTTCAGCTATGGTTCGCCCTGGCATTACGAACGACCCATCCCTGTTCGCTACAGGGATGCAGCCGTGAGGTGGCTACCTCACAGGACTCGTCTGCGGTGCTGCAGCGTCATGTCCCTGGCTCACGGCACTCCCTGTCAGATGAGGACAGAGGTTTTCCGTGCATAGAGGCTCCCCCACGCCATCTGGTACAGGTAAGTACTTTTCTGTGTGGGGCCTCTGTCTGGGGTGGCAGTCTGTGTTGCTGTGTGTCCCCATGTCTGTGCCTGTGTGACTCCCTGCGCGGTCCGCCATCTTTGCTATGGGCACACATGTGTAGCTCCTCTGGGGCTCTCCTGCATGTCGTTTTGGCGCCATCCGCCGCCATTTTGTGGGTGGTGGAACGATCTGTCCGGCCGCATGTCGGCAGCCATTTTGGCGTGGCCTCCAATGCATCCCTATGGGGCAGCCATTTTCCCGGGGTCTGGCTTATAGTCCAGCCCTCTCCAGCAGCATTTCCATCAGCAGCAAGGACACTGGTAGCAACGCTCTGTGGGCTCTGCAGTTTATCACTCTCATATTTCCCTCTGTATATCGCTTCTGGCTCAGTTTTCTCTTCTCCTTTTGGGGGTCTTTCATCACTGTTGCAGTAGCGGTGGTCTGCGCACACCGCAGCGTTCTTAAAGGGGACAGTACACTGTTTTTTGCACTGTAGTTTGTCTGATAACTTGAGCCATGGATTCTCAGGAAAGCAGTTTCCTCCAGCTTTAGTGGGGGGCCCCAGTTCTCCTGTGGCCCCGCTGCGCCCCGATCTGGCTGCTGTGGCGAATATGGAACTGCTGATGTCTGAACGGGCTGCGAGAAAGAGTCCCAGGTTGTCTCTCTCTTCTGATTCAGATGGGGATATGGCTGCTGCTGCTGCGAGCGTGCCCTTTTCAGGGTCCCGCTCATCTTTGGACCCCCCTGGGGTCTGAGGGGGAGGCTGAGATGGAAGGGGTTGATGCCCCCTCCCCGGGGTCACCTGAAGAACGGGCGACCATAGATGGGTTGATTGTGTCTGTTAAGGACACCTTACATTTGGAGGATGAGCCCTGTCCTCCGGGCATTGTGTCCCCGTTTGGGTGTAAGATTCTGGTACCTTCGGTACCCTTATAGGTCATTTCCTTCTTCATATTGCGTCCCACCTTTTCAGCTAGGTGGAACGCATATACCTTTAAGCCGCATGACGTCATCACTAAGCGCCACTCTGAGCGGCTATTTCAATCGCCGGCTTCTCTCTCACAAATTGTTCGTTCAAACCGCATGGTATACAGCCTTGTCTTACGCTGCCGGAGCCTCCAGCTATTGCCATACCTGGATAGACCGGAACCTCGCTATTGATCCCGTATCTCGCTACCCGATCATTCACTCATTACCAGACCCTTCAGCTTACTAATCTAACTAGTGATAAGTACCCCACAGGGGATTCCTTCCTATCAAACTTACACTATCTACTTCTGCATACTAAGGACTGTTACTATCTATGCATTACTATTTCTATCATCTGCACTGTTACATAGATTGCTAGCTCTTGAGTCTACTACCATCTATATCCTTGCACTAAGTTAGCCTCTCTTGTACACTCCATCTGCTGTCCCCTACCACCTGTTATTGCACATGATTGATAACCTATCTACCATCATCTACTACTCTCTTGAACATTACTATTGAGTACTCATCATTGCTATCACAACTCACGCCTGTCCTTTCAGCACATCACCTCTATACTATCATATACAACCTATCACTCCAGGAACATCTTATTGAGTGTTTGTATATTGTATGCTGAAGCAGGCTGGCCACAATGATGAGTCTGGAGAGTTGGACATGGTGATTCAACACATCTCTGCACGACTACTGAGTGGAGATTCTGCAGCTGCAAATCCAACTCTCTAAACAAACGCTAGAGCGTTACAGATTGAACGAACCTTTAAAAAATGGATTCAGCAGAATTAGCCACTCAAGTGATACAATTAACACAAAAGGTAGATGCATTAATCCTTGCTCTTACTGAAGTAAAAAATGAAAATCAGACTTTAAGACAGCAGATAGCCCGTGTTTCACAACTCACTGCTGCTCAACCTCGTGAGCCTAAAATAAACCCTCCTCTAGTGTTTACAGGTGATCGGAAAAAATTTAGTGAATTTAAAAACGCATGTCAATTGCTTTTTAATTTATAACCTCGTACTTATACTACAGACCAAATTAAAGTCTGTACTACTATTTCATATTTATCGGGTGATCCACGGGCTTGGGCAGACTCTCTCTTTGAGAAAGAGGACCCTCTTCTCAACTCCTATCCTTTGTTCATAGCGGAACTTGCTAGCTTATATGAAGACCCCAATAGGCAGAGTACTGCTGACAGCCAATTGAGGGCTTTAAAACAAGGAAGGAGACCTGTTGAAGACTTCATAGCAGAGTTCAAAAGATGGACCCTTGATTCTGGGTGGAATGATGCATCTCTGCGAACTCAGTTCAGACTCGGGTTATCAGAAGCCGTTAAAGACGAGCTCGCCCGAGCGGATCTACCTGGCACTTTGGATGCCTTAATACAGCTCAGCATCAATATTGACAGGCGACTGCGAGAAAGAAAGGCTGAGAAGATGGGAATGCCATTGTCCAGTCCTTCTCGGGTTTCGCCCGTTGACCCTACTCCTATGGAGTTAGGAACGATACGCCCACCTTTATCGACTACTGAACGAGCCAGGAGAAGATACGAAAACCTCTGCATGTACTGCGCCTCCTCGGATCATTTGATAAGCGTCTGTCCCCTTGTCCGCAAAAAAGACGGTGAGTGTTCACATGTCTTGCTGGGGGGTTTAACGACTTCCTTTTCGAATCCCTATCTCTTTATTCATTTGACACTACAGTGGGACCAAATTAGGATCACCACCAAGGCTATGATCGACACAGGATCTTGTGGGAACTACATCGATACTCGTTTTGTTACCTTAAATAAAATACCTATTATTTCAAAACCTAAACCTGTCTCTGTTAGTTTCATTAACGGTATCCCGTTATCTTCTGGTCCAATCACCAATCAGACACAAGCACTCCTTGTTACTGCTAACGAGTCTCATGCGGAGACAACCACTTTTGATGTATTACCTTCACCACATTTTCCCATTATTTTGGGACTTCCCTGGTTACACATACATCAACCAACCATTGATTGGAAGACACGGACTCTAACCTTCCCTTCTCACTATTGCGAGATCACGTGTAACCTCCAATCATATAAAAAAATCCTGTCTATGGTGTCAGATGAAATTACACCACCACCATGCTACCAGGATCTGTCAGAAGTCTTCCTTGAGAAAAACGCTCAAGTGTTGCCTCCCCATAGGGACTATGATTGTTCTATTGATCTACTCCCTAATAGCAAATTACCTTTCGGTCATGTTTATCCTCTTTCTCAGGATGAACTTTCTCATCTCAAGGAATATTTGGATGAGAATTTAGTGAAAGGGTTCATCAGACCCTCTACTTCTTCCACAGCTGCAGGACTTTTCTTTGTCCGCAATAAAGATTCAAGTCTTAGGCCTATTATTGACTATAGGCAATTAAATACCATTACGATAAAGGATCGCTATCCTTTACCTCTCATTCCTGAACTCATTGAACAAGTGCGCGGAGCTACCTACTTCTCTAAATTGGACCTAAAAGGGGCATACCACCTAATCCGAATCCGTGACGGGGATGAGTGGAAAACAGCATTCAGAACCAGATACGGATTATTCGAATATCTTGTGATGCCTTTCAGGTTGTGTAATGCTCCCGCAGCTTTTCAGCGATTCATAAATGACATCTTCAGAGACTTACTTGATGTTTGTGTTGTGGTATATCTGGATGATATACTCATTTATTCTCAATCTTTGTCTGAACATATAAAACATGTAAGACTTGTGTTGTCCAGATTACTCGCACACAATTTATACGTAAAATTAAAAAAATGCCTATTTCATAAAGAAGAAGTACTATTCCTAGGATACATCATATCTAAGAACGGAATCAAAATGGATATGAGCAAGATATCGTGTATTCTGGATTGGCCTGTACCAACAACTCGTAAAGCATTACAACGATTCTTTGGATTCTCAAACTTCTATAGGAAGTTCATCAAGAACTTCTCTGCTATTGTGAGACCTCTCACACAACTTACAAGTGTAAAGAAACCATTTAAAAGGTCTGAAGAAGCCAATGGAGCTTTCCGCTTGTTAAAATCAAGCTTCACTTCCGCTCCCATACTACGCCATCCAGACCCATCCCTCCAATATATACTGGAGGTAGATGCGTCAAATATGGCAGTAGGAGCAGTTCTCTCCCAACGACCAACAAATACTTCACCACTTCACCCAGTTGCTTTCTTCTCTAAATCATTAAGCAACCCCGAGGTGAATTACCCAGTGGGTGAAAAAGAGTTGCTTGCCATAAAACTGGCACTAGAGAATTGGCGACATCTACTTGAAGGTACTCGATTGCCAATACTCATATATACAGATCATAAAAATCTCCAATACCTTCAGACTAACAAGACCCTTTCCCACCGGCAGGTACGTTGGTCACTATTCTTCCTAAGATTCAACTTCCTAGTGACCTACACGCCTGCAGACAAAAACAAAAAAGCGGATGCGCTATCACGATTAACCGAAGATAACTGCGCCGAAATCCCTTCATTTCCTATAATACCCTATGATCGTATTGTTGGTGTTGTTCGCTCCCTGAAGGAAGAGATTCTGCACAGTATAGGACTGGATTCACCTCCACCACAACTAAGTGCTGATGCAGAAGGCTTCCTCTACTTTAACGACAAACTCTACATACCTCCTAGTATGTGTACCAAGATCTTGGAATTATCACATGACGTACCTATGGCAGGACATATGGGTATGACTAAGACATTTAATTTGCTCACCAGGCAGTTTTGGTGGCCTGATATGAAAACATCTGTACAAAAGTTTGTTTCCTCATGTGACATCTGTGCAAGGTCCAAAATTGACACTACAAAACCATCTGGTCTACTTTGCAGTCTACCAATACCCCAGGTTCCATGGGAAGTTGTATCCTTGGACTTTATAGTAGAATTACCACCTTCCAGGGGATTTAATACCATTCTAGTGTCAGTGGACCATCTGACAAAGATGGCACATTTCATTTCTATTCGCAGACTACCTTCATCTAAACAAACAGCGGAATTACTAGTGAAACATGTTACATAGTTACATAGTTACATAGTAGGTGAGGTTGAATAAAGACAATAGTCCATCCAGTTCAACCTGTGTAGGTGTGTGTGACTGTAATCATCTAACATAGCCTTTAATCTCCTGATCCTTGAGATGCAAGTCTAAGAGTCTTTTGAAAGTCACCATACTACCCGCAAGCTACATGGAATTCCAAAGACTCTTCTATCTGACCGAGGTTCACAGTTCATCTCCAAGTTCTGGCAAGTTCTATGTCATATACTACGTATTGAGCGAAAACTCACTTCTCCTTACCATCCTCAGACCAACGGACAAACTGAAAGAGTCAACCAGTGCATTGAACAATACCTACGTTGCTACACCTCATACCTACAGGATGATTGGGTGGACCTCCTCCCTCTGGCAGAATTTGCTTATAACAATGCAACCCACAGTACTACTAAGCAGAGTCCGTTCTACTTAAACTATGGGTTTCATCCAACACTTCTTCCACCACGCATCCTTCCATCAAGTAACCCAGTAGCCTCAGATTATCTTACCCAAATAAAAGACTCTTTGGGTTTACTTAAAGAGGTTGTAAACCCTCTTGTATAACTTTTACCTATAGGTAAGCCTATATTAAGGCTTACCTATAGGTGCTATAAATATCTCCCAAACTTGCACCGTTTAGGAGATATTTACAGCGCAAACTGCCGATGACGTCATCGGCGCAGGCGCTCTGAGGGAACGGCCACCCGTGCCGTTCCTTCAGAGCTCAGTGCCGTGAACGGCGGCTCCCGCACGCATGCGCGGGAGTGATGTAATCGCGCCTCCGGCCAATCAGATGGCCGGAGGACGCGAACCCGGAAGCGGGACGGCAGGACATGTCGCCGTCCTGTCGCTGAGGTGGCGGCACGGCGGGGGCTTCGTTTTAAGGTAAGTACTACATAATGAGCTAGTATGCGATGCATACTAGCTCATTATGCCTTTCTCTTTACAGGGCTTTTTTTTTCTCGGTTTTTTTTTTGACTTTACTTCCTCTTTAACACCACCATCTCACATGCTCATAGCCAACAAAAAAGGTATTACGACCTTCGTAGAAAACCTTCTCCTCAATACGCTATTGGGGATCTCGTTTGGCTATCTACAAAAAATTTGAGGTTAAAGATACCCAGTAAAAAGCTTGGACCTCTATTTCTCGGACCTTTTCCAATTAAAAAGCTCATTGGAAGAGCTGCAGTGCAACTCACTTTACCGGCAGATCTTAAAATACATCCCATCTTTCACGTGTCGTTACTGAAACCACATGTTCCCAACCAAGGAATAAGGCCTACCATCTCGCCTCCACCTCCAGTACAAGTTGAAGGCGGAGAGGAATTTGAGATTAGGGAGATTTTGGATTCTCGTATCCACAGAGGAAAACTCCAATATCTCATAAGATGGAAGAACTATGGACCCCAAGACGACACCTGGTTGGATACTTCTGACGTTCACGCACCCAGGCTTATACGAAGGTTTCACTCCAAATACCCGGAGAGACCAGTACTATAGGCCTTCCGGAGCCGGCCTTAAGGGGGGGGTACTGTAAGATTCTGGTACCTTCGGTACCCTTATAGGTCATTTCCTTCTTCATATTGCGCCCCACCTTTTCAGCTAGGTGGAACGCATATACCTTTAAGCCGCATGACGTCATCACTAAGCGCCGCTCTGAGCGGCTATTTCAATCGCCGGCTTCTCTCTCACAAATTGTTCGTTCAAACCGCATGGTATACAGCCTTGTCTTACGCTGCCGGAGCCTCCAGCTATTGCCATACCTGGATAGACCGGAACCTCGCTATTGATCCCGTATCTCGCTACCCGATCATTCACTCATTACCGGACCCTTCAGCTTACTAATCTAACTAGTGATAAGTACCCCACAGGGGATTCCTTCCTATCAAACTTACACTATCTACTTCTGCATACTAAGGACTGTTACTATCTATGCATTACTATTTCTATCATCTGCACTGTTACATAGATTGCTAGCTCTTGATTCTACTACCATCTATATCCTTGCACTAAGTTAGCCTCTCTTGTACACTCCATCTGCTGTCCCCTACCACCTGTTATTGCACATGATTGCTAACCTATCTACCATCATCTACTACTCTCCTGAACATTACTATTGAGTACTCATCATTGCTATCACAACTCACGCCTGTCCTTTCAGCACATCACCTCTATACTATCATATACAACCTATCACTCCAGGAACATCTTATTGAGTGTTTGTATATTGTATGCTGAAGCAGGCTGGCCACAATGATGAGTCTGGAGAGTTGGACATGGTGATTCAACACATCTCTGCACGACTACTGAGTGGAGATTCTGCAGCTGCAAATCCAACTCTCTAAACAAATGCTAGAGCGTTACATTGGGACGCACAGGACCCGCAAGTCTGTGCAGGTTTTTCCCTGCCCAGAAGAATTCCATGGCACTGTTAATGAACAGTGGCACATGTTAAAACGTCCGTTCCTGGTACCTAGTCGGTTTAGGTTGCTTTATCCTTTTGATCCGGCTACGGAATCACGATGGTGTGTGCCTCCACAGGTAGATCACACTGTGGCCGTGCTGAACAAGGCTACCTTGGTTCCTACTGAGGATGCCCCAGTTTTCCGGGGTCCCACAGACCGGTGGTTGGAGTCCCTATCTCGCCATTCCTGTACGGTGGCGGGTTCGTTGCTTAAACCCGTTTTCGCGTCCGTCCTGGTGGCTCAGACGGCTGCTGATTGGACTAAGATGCTTAGGCGCAATCTTGTGTCTGCTGGTGTTACACCTGCCCGGCTGAAGTTGGTGGATCAGATCCACCAAGGAGTCATGTACTTGTGTGATGCAGCCTTGAACGAGGCCCCCTTAGTGGCTCGCCTCTCTAGTGTCGCGGTGCTTCAACGGCGACTGATATGGCTGAAGAGCTGGTCGGCCGACCAGTCCTCAAGGGACACTGTTGCTGATTCTCCCTATGCTGGCTCTCGCCTTTTTGGCGAGGCATTGGACACCCTGGTAACAGGCGTCACGGGGGGCATGAGCACTATGCTGCCCCAGAACCCGAAGACCAAGTCTTTTCGAGGCAGGCGGGGTTCTGCGTCTAGTTCCAATCGGGGGTCTTTTTGTGCCTTTCGGACCCATCCCAAGGGTAAGCCCTTCCAGGCCCAGGGCACCCAGAAGAAGCCCTGGGCGGGTAAGCAAGAGTCCGGCAATGCCGGCTCGGCGGGGCAATCCGCCTCTACCTGAAGGGGCGCCCTCACCCATTTCAGGGGTGGGGGGACGTTTGCGCGTTTTCCTCCAACCTTGGCCGCTCCGGCTATCGGACAGGTGGGTTCAGGAAATCGTTTGATCGGGTTACAAGATCGAATTCCTTTCCCGGCCGGCGGACAGATTCTTTCCCTCCATTCTTCATCTGCTTTTGGGGCGCCTGCGGGATTTGCATCAAGCGGTGCTGGACCTGCTTTCTCAGGGGGTGTTTGTCCCGGTGTCTCATTGGGACAGGTTTCGGAGGCTTTCTTCTAATCTGTTCACTGTGCCCAGGAAGGAGGGCAAAGTGCGTCCTGTCTGGACCTGACAGTTCTGAACCGCTTCGTGCGTGTTCGGAAGTTTCGAATGGAGTCTCTCCGTTCGGTTGTGGTCTCCTTGAGTCCGGGAGATTTCCTGGCCTAGATAGATCTGAAGGACGCGTACCTGCACGTCCTCATTTTTGAGGGTCGTCGGCGGTACCTGCGGTTTTCTATCGCAGAGGACCTTTCCGGTTTTGTGGCGTTACCTTTTTGACCTCGCTTCGGCACCAAGGGTGTTTACCAAGGTATTGGCGCCGGTTCTGGGCCTGTTGAGGGTCCAGGGCATTGCCGTCTTGGTTTGCCTGGACGATCTGCTTCTAAGATCACGTGCCAGCCAGGACCTTGTGCGCGTTCTGTCCATCACGGTACAGACGCTCCTGGCAAAGGTGTTCTTGCCGGAGGGCAAGCTCCGGACTTTGCGTGACGAGCTCAGGTCCCTCAGGAACAGCCCGTCCTCATCACTCAGGACCTGTAAGCAGGGCCTGGGGTTGATGGTTTCAGCCTTCATGGCGATACCCTTTGCTCAGTTCCACATGCGGGCTCTCCAGGCGGAGATCCTGGCAGGTTGGGACGGACTGTCTCAGTCCTTGGATCTGGATGTCTCATTGAGTCGTCAGACCAGATTGGCCCTTCTGTGGGGGCTCCAGTCTCCGTCGGTGGCGGAAGGCAGATCCTTCCGTCCATTGGTGTGGACGGTGGTTACCACGAATGCCAGCCTGCCGGGCTGGGGTGGAGTCCTGGGCACTTGGTCGGGGGAGGAGTCCTCCTTCCCGATGGATGTGCTGGAATTGCGGGCGATCTAACTCTGCCTCTTCCAGTGGTTGGACCGTCTCCGGGGCCTGCCTGTCCGCGTACAGACGGACAATGCTACTGCGGTGGCTTACGTGAACCACCAGGGGGGCACCAGGGGTGCTCGAGCGGCCCGAGAGGTGACCGACATTCTGTCTTGGGCCGAGACTTATGTCCCGGCGATCCCAGCAGTTCACATTCCGGGTGTGAAAAATTGGCGGGCCGCCTATTTGAGCCGCCAGACCCTGGACCAGGGGGAATGGTCCCTACACCCGGAGGTCTTCCTAATGCTGTGTGCGAAGTGGGGATCCCTGGACGTGGATCTGTTCGCATCCCGGCTACACCAAAAGGTGGAAAGGTTCGTGGCAAGACCGCGCGATCCGTTGGCGGACGCCTCGGATGCATTGGTAGCCCCTTGGCATCAGTATCATCTGATGTATGCCTTTCCCCCATTTCGTTTCCTATCCCGGTTCCTCCGCCGATGGTTTCGGAACCGCGCGTGGGGATTCTGGTGGCTCCGGACTGGTCGCGCCGGTCCTGGTACGCCGCCGTTGTTCACCTGGCAGTGGCGCCTCCGTGGCGTCTGCCTCTGCGGGAAGATCTCCTGTCTCAGGGTCCGATCTTCCATCCTGCTTACAGTCGTTGGCTTTGACAGCCTGGCTGTTGAGACCCTGGTCTTGAAGGACTAGGGTCTCTCCCCGGGGGTCATCCCTGCCCTGATTAAGGCCAGGATCTCCTCCTCTGGTATACTTTGTTACCATACCTGGAAGGCTTATTTTGCCTGGTATGAGTCCAGGGGGTTCTCCCCTCGCTCGTACTCGGTGTCCAGAGTGTTGACCTTCCTCCTGTTGGGGGTGTACCGGCACCTGGCGCTGGCCACGTTTGTAGGCCAGGTGTCCGCACTGGCCATTCTTTTTCAACGCCCTGTGGCGTCTCACTCCTTGGTTCGCACCTTCATTCAAGGTGTGCGACGTTTGGCTCCTCCCTGGAAGGAGCCTTTACCTCCATGGGACTTGAACTTGGTTCTGTCCATCTTACAGCGTGTTCCCTTTGTAAACATTAGGGAAATATCGTTTCCTCTGCTGTCTGAGAAGGCTGCCTTTTTGGTGGCGATCACTTTGGCTCGCAGGGGGTCTGAACTGGCAGCGTTATCTTGCCGTTCTCCGTACTTGGTGATTCACCGGGATAAGGGGTTTTGTGTCCGCATCCCTTCTTTCTTCCTGAGGTGGTCTCTGAGTTGCACGTTAATGAGGACATTGTCCTGCCTTCGCTTTGTACAAAGCCTAAGCATCCTAAGGAGGTTGCTCTGCATTCCTTGGATGTTGTCAGGGCGATCAGGGTTTACCTGTCGTCTACGGAGTCCTTTCGGAAGATGGATTCCCTCTTTGTCCTTCCCGAGGGACCTCGGAAGGGCATGGCTGCATCTGCAGCCACTATCGCCAAATGGATCAGACAGACCATTGCACAGGCTTACGCCTTGAAGGAACGGGTTCCGCCGTTCCCTGTTACGGCGCACTCCACCAGCTCTGTGAGTGCGTCCTGGGCCTATTGGCATCGGGCCTCGGTGGCCCTGGTGTGCAAGGCTGCGACTTGGTCATCGGTGCACGCGTTTTTCCACATTCTACAAAGTAGGCGTTCAGGCATCGGCTGATGCTTCCTTTGGCCGCAAAGTTTTCAGTGCGGCAGTGCCATGATGGACCCTTGTTTGTTTCTGGGTCCCTGGCTGTTGGCATTTGCTTTCCTGGGCTGTTGCTCCTGTTGAGCGTATTTTTTATGTTGCCCAGTTGGTTCTCTTACAGTGTCTGTAAGGTTCCTTTCTCTGATGTGGGTACTGCGTTGCCTTTTCTACGGTTGCGTCTCCCACCCCTCATGTCTATACTGCTTTGGGACATCCCAACAGTGATGACTTAGAGGTGGCGGCGACTGTCGGAGGACGTAAGAGAAAACAGAATTTTTGTAAAATTCCTTTCTCTGAGTCCTCCAACAGTCGCCGCCCCCGCCCCTCTTTTGGGGTTCTTATTACCTACTGCTATGATACCAAACTGAGTTGGGAGTGGTGATGCAGGGGGGGTATTGACCAGATGGGACAGCCCCCATGGGTGTGTATATGCTAATGCCTTTTGTCTTTGGACTAAGTCTATATGCCTAGCTATTCCTGCGGATGGGAAGTCAATACCCAACAGTGATGACTTAGAGGTGGCGGCGACTGTCGGAGGACTCAGAGAAAGGAATTTTACAGGTAAGATTTTACAAAAATTCCGTTTTTATTATTAAAAAAACATATAAAAGCCGATTGCGCACTTAGAAACCTCTCCTCTTGCATGTGAGCATGTAATGACGCCGCTCTGGAATTCAAAAGTCGCGGTTTGCGTTCCAAAGAGCAGGCGTGACTTAACTGGAAGTATCCACCCGCTTTCTTCCGGTTACATCACGTCTGCTCTTTGGAACGCCTGGAGGAGGATAAAAGGGACGACTCACTGTTTATTATATTTTTGTATGTGATATATATATATCTGTCATATCTTTGTTTATTGATGGAAAATAATAAAAATATAAAGAATTAGACCCCGTTCTCACTGGGGCGATCCGACTTGCCGGGGCGACCCCACAGGTTGCAGCGCGCAGCTCGCACCGCGACCTCGGAGCGGCCGGCACGGACTTCATAACATTGAAGTCAATGCAGGTCGCTCCAGGTCGCCCCAAAGAAGCTCCGGACCCTTTTTCTAAGTTGGAGCGACTTGTGTCGCTCCTATTAGAACGGGTCCACAGCTTCTCTATGGCAGGCGACCTACGGCGACCTGTTAGGCAACCAGGTCGCCTGACAGGTCGCCCCAGTGTGAACGGGGTCTTAAAAAAAAAAAAAACATTTTTTGCCATTGGAGGATTATTTTTGAAGCACAGGCGTTTAACCCATCACTAGTAGTCGGTGACTTGTTGGAACATACTGGCACTGGAAGAATAAGATAACCAGCACTTGAAAGGACTTATCGTTCATGCACATTTTTTGCACTGGTTGCACTTTAATTTTTAATATTATGTATTGTGATTTAAATATTATGTTTCTGCACAAATAATGATTAGAGATACAAATTAAGCACTTTATGGTTAGACAGCGCTGGGTACACACATAAAATATACCTGAGAGAAATATACACCTTACATCCCAGCAGCAGTCTAGTAAATGCACTCCACACACTACATAGCACGGGGATCACAATATTTTAATATCTCATATACCATGTCCGTAGTCTCTGACCATCTAATAAACCATCCCAAAGTCTATGGCCACCTCTTGTATCATGTCCACAGTCCCTGACCATCTTATATATCAGGTCCACAGTCTCTGACTATCTCGTATACCATGCTTATGCCATGCTTACAGTTTCTGATCAACTCTTGTATCATAAACAAGCAAAAAATTGGGGGAGCAAACCCTGAACATGTATATCTAAAGCCGGTGCAGCTATGGACCAAGCAACATGTATATTAAAAAAGAATAGCGCACACATGCGAAAGAAATGACTATCAAATATGGAGACAATCCATAAATAAAAATGGGGATTTAGTCCCACCATATGGCCATATCAATCTCAAGCCCACCACTGCGTCAAAGTACCCCATTATCAGTGGGGTTAAATGCTCCATCAAGTCTCCCTTGCAATACTTGTTTTTGTAATTTTTTTGCTCTTCTCCATTTGGATACAGGGCTAGGGTATTCCAGGGGGCACCCGGATTTGAACCAGGGACCTCTCGATCTGCAGTCGAATGCTCTACCACTGAGCTATACCCCCTCTGCCCTTGAACAGAAATCGCACTACGGAAGGTTGACCACACATTTGACAGTAATGTGGTACTTTGACGCAGTGGTGGGCTTGAGCACTATATGGCCATATGGTGGGACCAAATCCCCATTTTTATTTATGGATTGTCTTCAAATTTGGTAGTTTCTTTTGCATGTGTGCGCTATTCTTTTTTAATATACATGTCTCTTGGTTCATAGCTGCACCAGCTTTAGAAATACATGGGTATGCTCCCCCAAATTTTTTGCTTGTTTATTATGAACTCTTGTATCATGCCTGCAGTCTCTGACCATCTAAAATACCATGTCTACAGTCCTTGACCATCTCAAATATCATGCCCACAGTCTCTGGCAAACTCTTGTATCATGTCTTCAGTCTTTTACCATCTCCTATATCACATCTGCAGTCTCTAACTACCTCCTGTACCATGTCCACAGTCTCTGACCATCTCATATACCACGTCTGCATACTCTGACCATCCCATATAACATGTCCGCAGTCTCTGATATACCAGCCCAAAGTCTCTGGCCTCCTCTTGTATCATGTCTACAGTCCCTGACCATCTCATATATCAGGTCCGCAGTCTCTGACCATCTCATATACCATGCTGATACTATGCTCACAGTTTCTGACCAACTCTTGTATTATGCCTGCAGTCTCTGACCATCCATTATACCATGTCCACAGTATCTGACCATCTGATATACCATGTCTACAGTCTTTGATAATCTCTTGTATCATGTCTGCAGTCTCTGACCATCTTATATGCTATGTCCGCAGTTTCTGACCATCTAAAGCAAGGGTGTTAAACTCAAATTCATTGGGGGACGCATCAGCAATATAGTTGCCCTCAAAGGGCCGGTTGTACGGAGTGTGGGGTTCATGAGTGCGCTGCGCACAGAGTGCGGGGTTCAGGAGTGCGCTGGGTACGGAGTGCGGAGTTCAGGAGTGGACTGGGTATGGAGTGCGGAGTTCAGGAGTGAGCTGGGTACAGAGTGTGGAGTTCAAGAGTGTGCTGGGTACAGAGTGCGGAGTTCAGGAGTTGCCTGGGTACAGAGTGCGGGGTTGCGTATGGAGTGCGGAGTTCAGGAGTCCGGGGTTGCATACGGAGTGCGGAGTTCAGGAGTGCGGGATTGCATACGCAGTGCGGAGTTCTGGAGTGCGGGGTTGCGTGCGGAGTGCGGAGTGTAGGGTTGCGTGCGGAGTTTTCGTGTGCGCTGGGTAAGGAGTGCGGGGCTCAGGAGTGCGCTCTGCTCCCATCCTCCCACCTGCCTCCACAGCCCTCGCCCCCCCCCCCCCCCGAAAAAAAAAAAAACTCTCTCACATCTTTGCTTTCTCCTGCCTTCCTATCTGTCCCAGCTCTGGTACAACCCCTGCCTGTGTATTGGGCAAAAAGCCCGCTCTCAGGGTGCAGCTCACTGACAGGAAAAAAAAAACACTGACACTAACACTAGGGACACTAGGGACTGGGGAGAGAGTGCAGGAGACTGGCCAGCTGACCGGGCATGCGCTCAGCTCAATCAGCCGGCGCCCCTAGTATTGGTGCCAGTTTATGCAGTAATACCCCTAGTATTGATGTCAGTTTATGCAGTAATAACCCCTAGTATTAGTGCCAGTTTATGCAGTAATAACCCCTAGTATTGATGCCAGTTTACACAGTAATAACCCCTAGTATTAGTGCCAGTTTATGCAGTAATAGCCCCTAGTATTGGTGCTAGTTTATTTAGTAATAGCCCCTGGTACTGGTGCCAGTTTACGCATTAATAGCCCCTATTATTGGTTCCAGTTTATGCAGTATATAGCCCCTAGTATTGGTGCCAGTTTACGCAGTGATAACCCTTAGGAATGGTGCCAGTTTATGCAGTAATAACCCCTAGTATTGGTGCCAGCTTACGCTGTAATAGCCCTTAGTGTTGGTGCCAGTATACGCAGTAATAACTCCTAGTATTGGTGCCAATTTATACAATAATAACCCCTAGTATTGGTGCTGGTATGCACAGTAATAACCCCTAATATTGATGGCAGTTTACACAGTAATAAAGCCTAGTATTGGCGCCAGCTTGCACAGTAATAAAGCCTAGTATTGATGCCAGTTTATGCAGTATAGCCCCTTGTATTGGTGCAAGTTTATGCAGTAATAGCCCCTAGTATTGGTGCCAGTTTACGTAGTAATAACCCCTAGTATTGGTGCCAGTTTACACAGTAATAGCCCATAGTATTGGTGCCAGTTTATACAGTAATAGCCCGTAGTATTGGTGCCAGTTAATACAGTAATAACCCCTGCCTGTGTATTGGGCAAAAAGCCCGCTCTCAGGGGGCAGCTTACTGACAGGAAAAAAAAAACACTGACACTAACACTAGGGACACTAGGGACTGGGGAGAGAGTGCAGGAAACTGGCCGGCCGGGCATGCGCTCAGCTCAATCAGCCGGCGCCGCTAGAAGGACAGAGGGAGCGAGAGATATCACCTTGGAGACCGGACGGCCGCGCATGCGCACAAGCACAGGCGGCGCCGGAGGATGTATTTGTGTGCGAGAAAGTGATAAAGAGGTGGTAGTCAGCGGCCGCTACGCGGACCCCATGAAAAGGCCTGGCGGGCCGTATTCGGCCCGCGGGCCTTGTGTTTGCCACCCGTGATCTATAGTATCACGTCTGCAGTCTCTGACTATCTCATATGGCATGTCAACAGTCTCTAAACATTTGTTGTATCATGCTTGCAGTCTCTGACCATCATACATACAATGTTTGCAGTCTCTGACTATCTCATATAATATTTCTGCAGTCTCTGGCCATCTCATTTACCATGTCTGCAGTCTCTGACCATCTTCTTTATTATGTCCACAGTTTCTGACCATCTCTTGTGTCATGTGTGCAGTCTCTGAGCATTTCATATACTATGTCTGCAGTCTCTGACCATCTCATGTGTCATGTCTGCAGTGTCTGACCATCTCCTGTACCATGTCCACAGTCTCTGACCATTTCTTATATCATGTCTGTAGTCTCTGACCATCTCATGTGTCATGTCTGTAGTGTCTGACCATCTCATGTACCATATCCACATTCTTTGACCATCTCTTAAGTCTCATGTTTGCAGTCACTATCCATCTCATATACCATGTCTGCAGTCTCTGACCATCTCATATACAATGTCCACAGTCTCTGACCATCTCTTAAATCCTGTTTGCATTATCTGACCATCTCATTTACCATGTCCGCAGTCTCTGACCATCTCCTTTATTATGTCCACAGTTTCTGACCATCTCTTGTGTCATGTCTGCAGTCTCTGAGCATCTCCTATACTATGCCCGCAGTCTCTGACCATCTCTTATATCATGTGGCTGGATGGTGCACTAAGTGCTACTAACATTAAGGGCAGTATGTGCCCAGGGAAGAATGCTCAGAATGCAGACAGTATAGGTGGTGCCAAGGTAAAGAAAACCCACTGCTCCAGGTGGAATAAATGAGCCTGATGGAACCTCCGTATGAGTGCTAGCCTCAACTCGCCTCGTTGGATAGTATCAGGGTAAGAAGAAACAACTGCACATCACATTAGTTACAAATGCCTTTTATTTATATACCCAAGGTGGCACTGCAGGACACCAACAAATAGTCTAGGTAGATGCATTTCACATAATAAAGTTGTGATTAATCATTACACCTGTGCAGTGGCTACTCTAGGAACAATATATAGGGGGAGCACATAAGATACCTCAGGCAAAACTCAGGTGGGGGGGGGGGCACTCATAATTTTCACCACTATATCATACCCCTGAAAAAAACGAAATAAGTATATATAAAGAGGTTCAAAAATACAGTAATGCAGTATGTACTGATACCTTTTTATTGTACTAACCTAACACTGACAAGTTTTCAAGAGTTTTCTCCTTTCTTCCTCTTTCCGCCTTCCCCCTATCTTCATTAATAACCCCTAGTAATGGTGCCAGTTTATGCAGTAACAGCCCCTAGTGTTGCTGCCAGATTATGCAGTAATAGCCCCTAGTATTGGTGCCAGTTTATGCAGTAATACCCCTAGTATTGATGTCAGTTTATGCAGTAATAACCCCTAGTATTAGTGCCAGTTTATGCAGTAATAACCCCTAGTATTGATGCCAGTGTACACAGTAATAATCCCTAGTATTAGTGCCAGTTTATGCAGTAATAGCCCCTAGTATTGGTGCTAGTTTATTTAGTAATAGCCCCTGGTACTGGTGCCAGTTTATGCATTAATAGCCCCTATTATTGGTTCCAGTTTATGCAGTATATAGCCCCTAGCAGGGCTCGACAATCCCCGGGCGCCAGGTCGCATTTGCGACTAGAATTAGCGACCTGGCGCCTGGGGGTGCCCTGCAGAAGGTGTCCTGTCATTTTTGCCCGGACTTCCGCGCACGGAGTGCACGGACTTCCGGGCCGTCCGAAAATCGAGGCCCCGGCTTTTCGGCCTACTTGAGATGACAGGCTTCCAATGGGGAACTGGCGCCCTCTTGTGGAGGCCGGGAGTAATGACTGTTTCCACTGCCTTTTTGTTCTCAATTCATTCATTACCATCTCCCTGTCCAGTTAGTTACCTTTGACAGGGAGTGTGGTTATTATTATTTAATTTATTTTTTAAATGTAAAAAAAAAATATATATTTTTTTCTTTTTTTTTTAATTATTAAAAAAATAAAAAAAAATTCTTTTTTTCCAATTATTAAAAAAAAATATATATATATATATAAATATATATCTATATAAATATATATCTATATAAATATATATCTATATATATATATATATATATATCTATATATCTCTCTCTCTATATATATATATATATATATCTCCTTTTTTTTTTTTCTCGTCGCCATGCCACAGCCGAAGGCCCCTTTCACACAGGCTGTCTGATCAGGTCCGCCTGTCAGTTTTTCAGGCAGACCTGATCGGACCCTTGATTCTCCTCTATGGAGCAGTAATCTGCCGCCATCTGATCCTGTCCACCAAAAGCAGACGGATGGATCGGATCAGATGGCATCGGATGGAAAGAGACAGACAGTCTGTTTTCATCCAATTGTGCTAGAGGAGAGTGGGGTTCTAGTCGTATTTATGTGTAAATTTTGTATCCGTTTTATTAAATAAAGCTTGGTTGTTAGTTTAAAAAAAAAAAAAAACTGGCTCCTAACTTTTTTAGCTGGCTCCTAGATTTCAGGAAAATTTGTCAAGCCCTGGCCCCTAGTATTGGTGCCAGTTTATGCAGTGATAACCCTTTGGAATGGTGCCAGTTTATGCAGTAATAACCCCCAGTATTGGTGCCAGCTTACGCTGTAATAGCCCCTAGTGTTGGTGCCAGTTTACGCAGTAATAACTCCTAGTATTGGTGCCAATTTATACAATAATAACCCCTAGTATTGGTGCTGGTATGCACAGTAATAACCCCTAATATTGATGGCAGTTTACACAGTAATAAAGCCTAGTATTGGCGCCAGCTTGCACAGTAATAAAGCCTAGTATTTATGCCAGTTTATGCAGTATAGCCCCTTGTATTGGTGCAAGTTTATGCAGTAATAGCCCCTAGTATTGGTGCCAGTTTATGTAGTAATAACCCCTAGTATTGGTGCCAGTTTACACAGTAATAGCCCGTAGTATTGGTGCCAGTTTAGACAGTAATAGCCCGTAGTATTGGTGCCAGTTAATACAGTAATAACCCCTAGTATTGGAGCCAGTTTATACAGTAATAGCCCCTAGTATTGGTGCTAGTTTACACAGTGATAGCCGCTAGTATTGGTGCCAGTCTATGCAGTAATAGCCCCCAGTATCGGTGTCAGTTTATGCAGTAATAACACCTAGTAATGGTTCCAGTTTATGCAGTCAAATGTGTGCAGAAGTCTCCAAAATATCATCCACAATAACCATATTCCAAAATGTTATCAAACTTTTTTTCTGGACTTTTATCTTCAATCTGTCCTTATTTTTCTTTATCATATTTTTTTTCCACCTTCTTATGTTTTCCATCACCATTTAGATAAAAGGTTTCCCCAGTTTGGAAATAGGACTTTAAAGGCTCAAAGAGTAAACATTACATTATATTAAAAGGTGCACTGCTCAAAAAAATTAAAGGACCACTTTTTAATCAGAGTATAGCATCAAGTCAATTAAACTCCTGGGATATTGATCTGGTCAGTTAGGTAGCAGAGGGGGTTGTTAATCAGTTTCAGCTACTTTGGTGTTAATGAAATTAACACCAGGTGCACTAGATGGGCAACAATGAGACAACCTCCAAAACAGGAATGGTTTTAAAAATGGAGGCCACTTAAATTCTGTTTCCCTACTCATCTTTTCTGACTGTTTTTCACCAGTTTTGCATTTGGCTAGGGTCATTGTCACTGCTGGTAGCATGAGGCGATACCTGGACCCTATAGAAGTTGCACAGGCACTCCAGCTCCTCTAGGATGGCACATCAATACATGCCCTTGCAAGAAGGTTTGATGTGTCTCAAGAGCATTGAGAAGATTCCAGGAGACAGGCAGTTACTCAAGGGGAGATGGACAGGGTCGTAGAAGGTCATTTACCCATCAGCCGGACTGTCATCTGTTCCTTTGTGCAAGGAGCAACAGGATGATCACTGCTAGAGCCCTACAAAAGGACCTCTAGCAGGCCACTGGTGTAAATGTCTCTGACCAAACAATCAGAAAGTGACTTCATGAGGGTTTCCTGAGGGCTCAACGTCCTCTAGTGGGCCCTGTGCTCACTGCCCGGCACCGTGGAGCTCAATTGGCATTTGCCATTGAACACCAGAATTGGCAGGTCCGCCACTGGCGCCCTGTACTTTTCACAGATGAGAGCACGTTCACCCTGAGCACATGTAACAGACTTGAAAGGGTCAGGAGAAGCCGTGGCGAGCGTTATGCTGATTGTAACATGCAGTGTTGGGGGTAACTAGTTACAAAGTAACTGATTACAGTAACTACATTACTTTTTTTGGTAACTAAGTAATGTAACTAGTTACAATACTAATATTGGTAACTACACTACTTTACTAGGCTATAGGAGGTAACTACACTACTCTACTAGGCTATAGGAACGCGCTTTCCTGCGTTACCCAAGCCATGCGATACAATCGTTATTTCGAAGAATAGAGAGGGATGAAGTTTATGAATTTTTGTTGCACTTTATGTTTTATTCAGTTTTTTCAGCTTTTGTTCTCATGTTTCCCAAAGCCTGTGTTTATACAATAAACTCTATGCAGAAAGAGTGTCATATATCTTCTTCTACATGGTCAATTAAGAAAGAGGAAAGTAAAGTAATAAGTAGTGAAGTTACTTTTCAAATGCAGTAACTAGTAAAGTAATCTCATTACAATTTACAGAAGTAACTAGTAACTAGTTACATTTTTTGAGTAACTACCCCAACACTGGTAAAATGCTTCAGCATGACCGGTTTGATGGTGGGTCAATAATGGTCTGGAGAGGCATATCCATGGAGGGAGGCACAGACCTCTGCAGGCTAGACAATGGCACCCTAACTACTGCCGATAGGTATCGGGATGAACTCCTTGGACCCATTGTCAGACCCTACACTGGTGCAGTGGGTCCTTTGTTCCTCCTGGTGCACGACAATGCCTGGCCTCATGTGGCGAGAGTATACAGCCAGTTCCTGGAGGATGAAGGAATTAATACCATTGAATTGCCCTTACGCTTGTCTGATCTACATCTAATAGAACACTTCTGGGACATTATGTTTCGGTCCATCCGATGCCGCCAGGGTGCACCTCAGTCTATTCAGGAGCTCAGTGATACCCTGGTTGACATCTGGGAGGAAATACCCCAGGACACCATCTGTCGTCTCCATTAGGAGCATGCCCTGACATTGTCAGGCATGTATACAAGCTTACCATTTTGAGTTGCTGCAATGAAATTTTGGCAAAATGGACTAGACTGCTGCATCATTTTTTCACTTTGATTTTCAGGGTGTCTTTGATTTTGGCCCTCTGTAGGTTGATAATTTTCATTTCCATCAACCGATGTGGCATACTTTTGTTCCTAACCCATTACCCAATCCATATCAGTATAGCTATCCAGCATGATATTTTTCCCCATTGAGATCTGATGTGTTTTCAAAGTGTTCCTTTAATTTCTTTGAGCAGTGTATCATATTTATTGGTAGAAAAGATCCCTGCAATCAAAATACGCCAAACATAGGTAGCATAAAACAAATTGGCCGAAAATGTTAAAAAATTTTGATTTTTACATTTTTTTTTGGGGAATTTCATATAAAAAAAATGTGAAAAATATTGTTATTTTTGCAAAATTTACGCTCTTTTTTTGTTTATAGCGCATGATCAAAAAATCGCACAGGTGATCAAATACCACCAAAAGAAAGCTCTGTTTGTGGGAAAAAAAGGACATCAAATTCGATTCGGTACAGTGCCGCACGACCGCGCAATTGTCCGTTAAAGTCACGCAGTAAAAAATCGCAAAAAAACCCCTGGTCTTTTAGCAGCCAAATCCTCCGGGGCTTAAGTGGTTAAAGGTAACCAAGCACAAGTTCAAGACACTAAGAAAATAGTTGTTTGGCTTGGTATCTGGTAAGGTGACAGGTCCTCTGGTAGCGAGGGGATCTTTTTCTGGCTCCCTCTCTAGTGGTCGGTCTCCAATAGCAGCCGTAACCGAACACGCGTTATGGAGATCTATGGCCTGGTCAGGAGGTACAGGAAGGAAGGAGTTAAGAGCATGCATGAGGTCTGCGCTATGTGCTCGGCGAGACCCTATTCTGTTACTGGGAGTGAGGTAAGAGAAGTACACTAGACTGGTGGAGTGGACGCAGGCTCAGCACGTCCCTCTGAATGCAACATCTACCAAAATACAGTGTGGCAGTGATCAGGGACATTTTGAGTGGTGCAGAGGTGATAATGGACACTGTGAATGGGTGATGGTGATCAGGGACACTGACTGGTGTAGTGGGGGTTAGAGACACTGACTGATGTGGTGGTTATTAGGGAAACTGACTGGTAGCACTGGTCTGGTGACACTGTACTGCTGTGGCAGTGATCAGAGATAACGGCTGGCAGCAGTGACATACAGTGATATCAGAGCAGCCAGCCATTGCTTATGCTCACCGCCACAGCAGTATAATGTCACCATAGTGACAATGAAATTGCTCTGGCAACAATATGTAAAAAAAAATATGATATATATATAGGGTTACTCCTGTAGGAGCTGCAGGATTACTGTCCAGGTCTTCACCACAAGCTTTTCCCCGCAGCCAGGCACACAGGCTCATTCGCTCATTCACACGTTTTTTTCAGTGACCAGTCTAGGGGGTGTTGTTTTTATTTTTAGAGAACTTGGATAGGGTTGAGGGAATTAGGTGGGATAATCCAAAAACAAAAACTATGTACAACTTGAGGACTTAGGTATTCTTCAGAACAAGCTATATTAAAGTTTGTGCTTGTTGCAAACACTAAACTTGAGCTTCAAGGTAGTAGTAGTAATAGTTAACTTTAAATTCCTTCCTTGGAGCCACAAGAGCAAAGTACCTTTAAGTAGAAGTTTAGTTTAGTAGAAGTTAGCTCTTCAGGACATCAGCCGGTTTCCCCTTTAACTAGACCCACAGCTGACTCTCTAGCACCAGAGGGGTGGCTAAAGCACAAAGGTCCTCAAGATCTCTCAAAGCGTCTGTACTCACACAAGGCCTAAGGAACAGCTGGTTGCCTCCTTCTAACCTCCAAGTGACACCTTACTCCAGTGATACCAGACCAGATCTTCAGCAGATAGCCCCCCTTAGTCAGCTCTTTTTAACTTCAGGATCTCAGCATCCATGCCCCCAGGTCGCCCACCTAAGGCCAAACGACAGCAGACATAGCAGCATTGCCTAGGAGGGTGGAGTGCCCTTAAGGCTGGACTAATCCTCTCCAGGAAAAGACCCTGATCTCAGTGTGCTCACAGAATATATTCAGTCTTCCAATATGCCTTCAGAGCCTACCTCTCTGGGATAGCCCAGGGCTGTATCAAAATTCATGCTGCCATCTGCATAGCTCCACACCTATCATCCAAAAACTTTTCAAGTTCCCTGGATACAGTCAGACAGACCACAATGTGACAACTAAATTTTCCTATCAAAACATAAACTAATTCTATTTACCAAGATCCTTGCACCTATCTAGGAGGGCAATAGATAGATAGATACAGGGCCGGACTGGGGATAAAAACCAGCCCTGGAAATAATTTCATACCAGCCCCATAACATTATTATACCAGCCCAACAGCTTAACGTCACCTCACCCTGTTTTCAGGTGATCATAGATTGTATTACATCCCCATCTATAAAAGAGATATGGAGCACATACCGCTCGTCACTAAGATTCCCAATATACCCTCTGTATCCCCTTCCAGTAAACGTTCATACTAGTGATCGACCGATATAGGTTTTTCGTTGCCAATACCGATCTTTTAGCCAATGCATATCGGTATCGGATGATATTTTTGTACATTTAAAATGTTTTATTTTATTTTTTTTTTAAAAGTACTTTTGTGGAGGGATCTGGGAGAGGAGGAACTCCTCCTCTGCACTTAAATGCATTCAAAACGCCAAGTTTGGCTGTTTTGAATGCCGTCATTTTTTTTAATCTGGCGCCAGACAGTACCCAGAAGTGATATTACTCATGACATCACTTCCGGGGTTTTGCGTGGAGACCCAATCAGAGCCGAATGTGGCTTTGATCGGGTATTCGACAGCCGTGCAGGCTGGTTGCCCAGGTCTCCCAGTGGGACGGGAGACCTGGACGAGCTGCGGAAGGCTCCCCTCCCGCTCCTTGTAACGACAGCCGAGTGGCTTCTCAGCATCGGTTGTCATTATAAACAGCTGACCGTCGGCTATGGACGCGGGTACCGGGGTGATGCCTCAAGCTGCAGGCATCACTCCGGTAAACGCACTTTCCGGAAATATCGGCAATATTGGCCACCTCCGATATATCGGGGAAAGTGCATATC
Organism: Pelophylax lessonae; assembly: GCF_965119305.1. Classification (NCBI taxonomy): domain Eukaryota; kingdom Metazoa; phylum Chordata; class Amphibia; order Anura; family Ranidae; genus Pelophylax; species Pelophylax lessonae. Next base: position 159,780 of record NW_028119974.1, read on the forward strand.
TTTGCTGATAATCGTGTCTAACGTAGCACTGAGTCTCTAAAGCAGGGGTAGGCAACCTATAAAAGATGGAGATCTACCTGAACAACATTGAAGAGATCAAAGATCACCGGGGTGCAGAGCTACCTTTTTTAGAATCCCCTTTTTATCATTTATTTTTTTTCAAATTAACTAGCAAATCCATAATAAAAATTAAAGATGGCATAAAGAAAACCCTGAAAAAACTACTAAAACTAATGTCACTGTAAAAATATAAACTTAGCCTACCTTAAAAGTTAGCTTCAGTGAGAATCTCATCATTCACTTTCATTCACATTTTTTTTGTCTAGTCTGGGGGGGGTAATTGGTTGCCCCCACAAGTCAGATGCCGGAGTCCATCATGAAGGCAGAACATCTGGTACTGCAAGCGGATTTTCTTGATTAGTTTCAAGCCTGGCTATGTGCTCTGATTTCTGGCCAGTGTCAGTAGGATGTAGGGCAGTGTACAGGGGTCAGTAGTATGTAGGGCAGTGTAAAGGGGTCAGTAGTATGTAGGGCAGTGTACAGAGGTCAGTAGTATGTAGGGCGGTGTACAGAGGTCAGTAGTATATAGGGCAGTGTACAGAGGTCAGTAGTATGTAGGGCAGTGTACAGAGGTCAGTAGTATGTAGGGCAGTGTACAGAGGTCAGTAGTATGTAGGGCAGTGTACAGAGGTCAATAGTATGTAGGGCAGAGTACAGAGGTCAGTAGGATGTAGGGCAGTGTACAGAGGTCAGTAGTATGTAGAGCAGTGTACATAGGTCAGTAGTATGTAGGGCAGTGCACAGAGGTCAGTAGTATGTAGGGCAGTGTACAGAGGTCAGTAGTATGTAGAGCAGTGTACAGAGGTCAGTAGTATGTAGAGCAGTGTACAGAGGTCAGTAGTATGTAGGGCAGAGTACAGAGGTCAGTAGTATGTAGGGCAGGGCACAGAGGTCAGTAGTATGTAGGGCAGTGTACAGGGGTCAGTAGGATGTAGGGCAGTGTACAGAGGTCAGTAGTATGTAGGGCAGTGCACAGAGGTCAGTAGTATGTAGGGCAGTGCACAGAGGTCAGTAGTATGTAGGGCAGTGTACAGGGGTCAGTAGTATGTAGGGCAGAGTACAGAGGTCAGTAGTATGTAGGGCAGGGCACAGAGGTCAGTAGTATGTAGGGCAGTGTACAGGGGTCAGTAGTATGTAGGGGAGTGTACAGAGGTAGCATATAGGGCAGTGTACAGAGGTCATCAGTATGTAGGGCTGGGGTAAGGGGGCACAGTACTACGGGATCAGAAGGGCACCGTGCAGGGGGGGGGGGTCAGGAGGGCAGGGTATTGGGGGGTCAGGATGGCTGGAGTGTCAAGAGGGCATGGCACCGGGGGGACAGGAGGATATGGTATTGGGGGGATCAGGAGGGCTGGGGTGTCAAGAAAACTGGGGTGTCAAAAGGGCATGGTGCTATGGTGTCAGAAGGCCATGGGGCTGGGGGTCAGGAGAGCATGGCACTGGGGTTCAGGAGGGCATGGTGCTGGGTGTTCAGGAGGGCATGGCTTTGGGGGGGGTCAGGAGGGCATGGCGCTGGGAGTTCAGGAGGGCATGGCGCTGGGAGTTCAGGAGGGCATGGCGCTGGGAGTTCAGGAGGGCATGGCGCTGGGTGTTCAGGAGAACATGGCGCTGGGTGTTCAGGAGAACATGGCGCTGGGGGTAGGGAGGGCATGGTGCTGGGGGTCAGTAGCATGGCACTGGGGGTTCAGGTGGGGCATGGTGCCGGGGGTCTGGAGGGGATGGCACTGGGGTTCAGGAGGGCATGGCACCGGGGGTCTGGAGGGGATGGCACTGGGGTTCAGGAGGGCATGGGTATGGCACTGGGGGTTCAGGTGGGGCATGGCGCCGGGGGTCTGGAGGGGATGGCACTGGGGTTCAGGAGGGCATGGGCATGGCACTGGGTGTTCAGGTGGGGCATGGCGCCGGGGGTCTGGAGGGGATGGCACTGGGGTTCAGGAGGGCATGGGTATGGCACTGGGGGTTCAGGTGGGGCATGGCGCTGGGGGTCTGGAGGTGATGGCACTGGGGTTCAGGAGGGCATGGGTATGGCACTGGGGGTTTAGGTGGGGCATGGCACCGGGGGTCTGGAGGGGATGGCACTGGGGTTCAGGAGGGCATGGGCATGGCACTGGGTGTTCAGGTGGGGCATGGCGCCGGGGGTCTGGAGGGGATGGCACTGGGGTTCAGGAGGGCATGGGTATGGCACTGGGGGTTCAGGTGGGGCATGGCGCCGGGGGTCTGGAGGTGATGGCACTGGGGTTCAGGAGGGCATGGGTATGGCACTGGGGGTTTAGGTGGGGCATGGCGCCGGGGGTCTGGAGGTGATGGCACTAGGGTACAGGAGGGCTGGGGTGTTAGAAGGGCACAGATGTCTTGTACTGCAGAGTGGGGTAAAGAAGGTGCAGTGGCAAACCCACATGACATATCTTGGCTCTCTGAGTCCTGTGTTGCCTTCCCACCTGGCATCACACAAAAACCCTTAGGATCGGGGAGGAGGGACTGTGGGGATGAGTGCAGAGGGAAGGATCATAATCGGCGTCGGCGTGCCGTGACAGTTACCAGTCGGGTCGCATTCGCAGCCTCGCCCGCACGCTCAGCCAGCCTCCCTCCACTGACTCAGCTAGTCAATTTTCCCGCCGCTGAGCCGCCCCGCCCCCGTGACCGTCCCGCCGCTGAGCCGCCCCGCCCCCGTGACCGTCGGCATCCTGACGGCTCACAGCGGCTGACGTCACACGAGTGGACCCCAGTAATTAAAGCGGCGCTGCGGTGGCCCTTAAAGCGGCGATGCGGCTGCCCCGGCCTTAAAGCGGCGATGCGGCTGCGCCGGCCCTTAAAGCGGCGATGCGGCTGCGCCGGCCCTTAAAGCGGCCCCAGGGCCAGCGGCCCACCGGGAAACCTCCCGGTATCCCGCTAGGCCAGTCCGGCCCTGGATAGATAGATAGATAGATAGATAGATAGATAGATAGATAGATAGATAGATAGATAGATAGATACATACATACATACATACATACATACATACATACATACATACATCTACAGTTTCTCACAAAAGTGAGTACACCTGAGAAAAGGGGAAGCAGCATTGAATATTTCTATCTCTGACCGACACTGGTCAAATGCTTGTACTTTAGCTCACAAATGCTCTATCAGCACACGTTTTCAGGAAAAGGCCTATAAGCTTCTTATCTATTGGTATTTCACTCCAGACAGACTTCACAGATGGTTTCCTCAAGCTTCTAACTCGTGCTGGAGATGTGGCCAGTCTCCAGGCACCTTGTTTCACATTTGGTGGCAGTGCCCCAGGATTTCTGGCTTTTGGACTCAGATCTGGGACCTGATCCGAGAGATTACCAACACCTCTTTATCACTTACTCCTGAGTGCTGCCTATCGCATATTACTGATCTTCAACCTCACTCCTACAAGAAATCATTAGTACGCTACTTACTAAATGCAGCTAAATCCTTAATACCCAAACATTGGAAATCCAAGAGTCTATCGCGGTAGCGACTGATAGGCTGACGAACTTACACAGGCGAACTTACACAGGCAACCAAAAAAGTCCTGGCGCTGGTCCTCCGTACAACCACCTATGGGACTACTGGAGCCATAACCCACAACAGTGTAGTGATGGAGGCAATGACAGGAAAAATACTTTGAAATAAATGCCACACGCAGTGCTGCCAAATCCCTTAGCACAGGATGAGTTGCATAAAATGGAAGGACTGGAAGGAGGGATGGCGGATAGCGATGTTACGTGGGACTAATACCTCTGGATAAGGAACAGTCAGTACATAATGACGATTGAAAAGTTTATTGGAAGTAATCAATAAAATCCACAAACCAACCACCGGTCAACTGGTCCTCTGCATCACATGAGGGTGCTGTGGGGGTCCCGCTCGGTCTAATGGAATGCCACTTGGCCAAATCCTGGGAGGGACAGGGAGTCGATCCCGAAGGATAACATAGACAGAGAAGGAAGTCCGCCCGGCGTGTGTGTCGGTCATTGCACTCAAACGCCGGACCTTTGGTCGAACATGAGAGGCCTGTTCTGAGTGGAACCTGTCCTGTTAAACCGCTGTATGGTCTTGGTCACCGTGCTGCAGCTCAGTTTCAGGGTCTTGGCAATCTTCCTATAGCCCAGGCCATCTTTATGTAGAGCAAAAATTATTTTTTCAGATCCTCAGAGAGCTCTTTGCCATGAGGTGCCATGTTGAACTTCCAGTGACCAGTATGAGAGAGTGAGAGCAATACCATCAAATTTAACACACCTACTCCCCATTCACACCTGAGACCTTGTAACACTAATGAGTCGCATGATAGTGGGGAGGAAAAATGGCTAACTGAGCCTGTGACGGGAGTCACTTTGGTTGGGGGGCCCGTGGAACACAGCTTACCTTAGAGAGGTTGGGAAATACCTCTCTCACCCCCTAGGCCCCTCTTATGTGTAAGTCACCCAGCCAGCAGTTTAGACATTAACCACTTTAAGACTGGAAGGATTTGCCGCCCTAATGACCAGGCCCTACCGTATTTTGCGATTTGGCACTGCTTTACTTTAACAGACAATTGCGCGGTCGTGCGACGCTGTACTCAAATAAAATTGATGTCCTTTTTTTCCCACAAATAGAGCTTTCTTTTGGTGGTATTTGATCACCTGTTCAAATTTTATTTTTTTTGCGCTACAAAAAAAAAGAGCGACAATTTTGAAAAAAAAACAATATTTTTCACATTCTGCTATATGACATTCTCAAAAAAACAATTTAAAAATAAAACTTTTTTAACATTTTAGGCCAATTTGTTTTCTGCTACATATTTTTGGTAAAAAAAAAATAAAAATTGCAATAAGTGTATTTTGATTGGCTTGTGCAAAAATTATCATGTCTACTAACTACGGGAAAGATATATGTAATTTTTATTGTTTTTTTTGTTTACTAGTAAAAAGTGATTTGCGATTTTTTGCGGGACTGTGATATTGTGGCGGACATATCGGACCCCTAACTGACATTTTTGACACTTTTGGGGGGACCAGTGACATTACTACAATAATCTGTGCTAATAATATGCACTGTTACTGTAATAATGACACTGGCAGGGAAGGCTTTAACATTATGGGTGATCATCGTATTAAATGTGAGCCTTGGAGAGTGATTCTAACTGTGGGGGGCGTGGCTTGTGAAATGACCATAGAGACCTGTGATCCTATATAGAAGAATCACATGAGCTCTGTGATCATTTTTAGGGAGAAGAATGGTCAGCTGTGTGTACAGCAGCTGAGCGTCCTTCTACCTCAGCGGGGAGTGATCGCGGGTGTCAGGTGGCAATCGCAGCCACCTGACCCATGCATCGGCTTCCCCGCTGCTGATTGGGGGCGGGAGAGCCCTGCCGGCGGCGCGCGCTCGCCCCCTAGCTTCCCGCGCGCGACCGACGTAGGTCTATGTTGGTTTGCGTAGGAGAGCCACCCTGCTGCAGTAAAAAGGAGGCGGGTGGTCCGGAAGGAGTTAATGGCTGTGTGTTGAGTTATTTTGAGGGGACAGCAAATTTACAGTCTGTCACAGTAACTGTCACAGTCGGTTCACACTGATCCGTCTCGAAGTCGCCCCGACTTCGGGTGACTAATGAAGTCGTCTGTGCACCGCAACTTCGGTGCGGCTTGCAACGACTTCACATAATGGAAATCAATGCAAGTCGCTCCGCATAAAAAAGGTGCAGGAACCTTTTTCTAAGTCGGAGCGACTTGAGTCGCTCCTATTAGAACGGTTCCATTGCACAGCATGGGCCGCTACTTGTCAACCGGCACTTATACAAGGTGTACACTCACTACTTTACATTGTAGCAAAGTGTCATTTCTTCAGTGTTGTCACATGAAAAGATAGGATAAAATATTTACAAAACATGTGAGGGGTGTACTCACTTTTTTGAGATACTGTATACATATATATATATATATATATATATATATATATATATATAGATATACAGTACACTATATTACCAAAAGTATTGGGACGCCTGCCTTTACACGCACATGAACTTTAATGGCATCCCAGTCTTAGTCCGTTGACTAATATTGAGTTGGCCTAACCATTGCAGCTATAACATCTTCAACTCTTCTGGGAAGGCTGTCCACAAGGTTTAGGAGTGTGTCTATGGGAATGTTTGACCATTCTTCCAGAAGGGCATT
>NW_028119973.1:0-165000 GCF_965119305.1 Pelophylax lessonae
ACATTAAATTTTAGTTGCCAGAGTTCTGACCATTCTTCTAGTTTTCCTAAATCCTTTTCCATTTGGCGTTTCCCTCCAGGAACATCAACCCTGTTACATATCTTTGTGTCATCAGCAAAAAGACAAACCTTTCCATCGAGGCCTTTTGCAATATCACTTATGAAGATATTAAACAAAATTGGTCCCAGTACAGATCCCTGAGGTACCCCACTGGTAACATGACCTTGTTCTGAATGTTCTCCATTGACTACAACCCTCTGTTGTCTGTCACTCAGCCACTGCCTAATCCACTCAACAATATGGGAGTCCATGCTCAATGACTGCAGTTTATTGATAAGTCTTCTATGTGGGACAGTGTCAAAAGCCTTACTAAAATCTAGATATGCAATGTCTACTGCACCTCCACCGTCTATTATTTTAGTCACCCAGTCAAAAAAATCTATAAGATTTGTTTGGCATGATCTCCCTGAAGTAAACCCATCCATGGGATTTAAGATGTTCCACAATCCTATCCTTTAATAGGGTTTCCATTAATTTGCCTACTATTGATGTCAGACTCACTGTTCTATAGTTGCTCGATTCCTCCCTACTACCTTTCTTGTGAATGGGCACGACATTTGCCAATGGAAAGTAATCTAGATGTCTTGAACGGTTTACACTGTTATATTTCCTTGGAACTTTTGAGGAAAATTCTTATCACGTTACTATGTGAGATACAGTCGCCAACACTTGCAGGGAGGCCCCAGCGAGATTTGAACTCGCGACCCCTGGTTTACAAGACCAGTGCTCTAACCCCTGAGCTATGGAGCCTTTTTTTTTTTTTTTTTTTTTCTTCAGGAAGAGCAGCTTTGGTAGATATAACTGTCTCCTTACATGAAAACATATACTGTTGAAGCTGTATACAACATATGGAAGCATATACGAGGCCATGAAGGAGAAAAAGCCACATGGACATGTGGACTCCAAGCCACAGATGAGTTCAGGTAGGTGGGGCCTGGGGGGGGGGGGTAGGAAGCACCACCACCCTGGGTGTGGGGAAGTGAGTGCAGATGGAGCCTGGGGGGAAGCTCCACTGCCCACACTCACGACACACCCAGGGTGGTAGCATGCCCTTGGTGGTAGGTAGGGAACCCGGGAAGAGGCATTGTCACCTTTGGTGGTAGAGTGCAGATAGCAGAGCCTTGTATGAGGTATTGCCATCTTTTTTTGGAGATAGATTCAGGTAGGTGGGGTTTGGGAAAAACAGCACAACCCTGAATGTTGGTGAGTGAGGGCAGATAGAGCCTGGGGGGAAGCTCCACTGCCCACACTCACGCCACATCCGGGTTTTAGCATTTCCTTGGTGGTAGGTGAGGTAGGTAGGGGAGCCTGGGAAGAGGCATTGCCACTTGCGGTGGTACAGTGCGGCTAGCAGAGCCTGGGAAGAGGCATTACCATCCTTTGTGGGAGATGGATGCAGGTAGGTGGGGTCTGGGGAAAGCAGCACAACCCTGGGTGTTGGTGAGTGAGGGCAGATGGAGCCTGGGGGGAAGCTCCACCACCCACACTCACGACACATCCAGGGTTTTATCATGCCTTTGGTGTTAAATTTAGCAGATAACAGAGCCTGGGAAAAGGTACTGTCACCTTTGGTGGAAGATGAATTGAGGTAGGTGTGGTCTGGGACAAGTACCCACAGTTGATTCAGAGGAAGGCGAAAAACCCCTGCAAAGCAAAATCAAATTTGCTCTAGCAGGGGGAAAAATTCCTTCCTGATCCCCCGAGAGGCAATCGGCTATTCCCTGGATCAACTTTACCTATAAATGTTAGTAGCCAGTCAGGTAGCTGGGACTTGGGGGAAGCCCCACCACACTGGGTGTGGGGTGGGCAGATGGAGCGTGGGGCCGAAGCAGCCCCATGGTGGTAGGTGAGGAGGGTAGCGGAGCCTGGGAAGAGGCATTGCCCCCCGTGGTGGTAGAGTGCAGATTGCAGAGCCTTGTTTGAGGCATTGTCATCTATTGTGGGAGATAGATGCAGGTAGATGGGGTTTGAGAAAAGCAGCAAAACCCTGAATGTTGGTGAGTGAGGGCAGATAGAGCCTGGGGGGAAGCTCCACTGCCCACACTCACGACACATCCGGGGTTTTAGCATTTCCCTGGTGGGAGGTGAGGTAGGTAGGGGAGCCTGGGAAGAGGCATTGCCACTTTCGGTGGTACAGTGCGGCTAGCAGAGCCTGGGAAGAGGCATTACCATCCTATGTGGGAGATGGGATGCAGGTAGGTGGGGTCTGGGGAAAGCAGCACAACCCTGGGTGTTGGTGAGGGCAGATGGAGCCTGGGGGGAAGCTCCACCGCCCACACACACGACACATCCAGGGTTGTAGCATACCTTTGGTGTTAAATTTAGTAGGTAACAGAGCCTGGGAAGAGGTACTGTCTCCTTTGGTGGAAGATGAATTGAGGTAGGTGTGGTCTAGGAGAAGTACCCTTAGTTGATTCAGAGGAAGGTGAAAAACCCCTGCAAAGCACAATCAAATTTGCTCTAGCAGGGGGAAAAATTCCTTCCTGATCCCCCCGAGAGGCAATCGGCTATTCCCTGGATCAACTTTACCTATAAATGTTAGTAGCCAGTCAGGTAGCTGGGACTTGGGGGAAGCCCCACCACACTGGGTGTGGGGTGGGCAGATGGAGCGTGGGGCCGAAGCAGCCCCATGGTGGTAGGTGAGGAGGGTAGCGGAGCCTGGGAAGAGACATTGCCCCCCGTGGTGGTAGAGTGCAGATTGCAGAGCCTTGTTTGAGGCATTGTCATCTATTGTGGGAGATAGATGCAGGTAGATGGGGTTTGGGAAAAGCAGCAAAACCCTGAATGTTGGTGAGTGAGGGCAGATAGAGCCTGGGGGGAAGCTCCACTGCCCACACTCACGACACATCCGGGGTTTTAGCATTTCCCTGGTGGGAGGTGAGGTAGGTAGGGGAGCCTTGGAAGAGGCATTGCCACTTTCGGTGGTACAGTGCGGCTAGCAGAGCCTGGGAAGAGGCATTACCATCCTATGTGGGAGATGGGATGCAGGTAGGTGGGGTCTGGGGAAAGCAGCACAACCCTGGGTGTTGGTGAGGGCAGATGGAGCCTGGGGGGAAGCTCCACCGCCCACACACACGACACCTCCAGGGTTGTAGCATGCCTTTGGTGTTAAATTTAGTAGGTAACAGAGCCTGGGAAGAGGTACTGTCTCCTTTGGTGGAAGATGAATTGAGGTAGGTGTGGTCTGGGAGAAGTACCCACAGTTGATTCAGAGGAAGGCGAAAAACCCCTGCAAAGCACAATCAAATTTGCTCTAGCAGGGGGAAAAATTCCTTCCTGATCCCCCGAGAGGCAATCGGCTATTCCCTGGATCAACTTTACCTATAAATGTTAGTAGCCAGTCAGGTAGCTGGGACTTGGGGGAAGCACCACCACACTGGGTGTGGGGTGGGCAGATGGAGCGTGGGGCTGAAGCAGCCCCATGGTGGTAGGTGAGGAGGGTAGCGGAGCCTGGGAAGAGGCATTGCCCCCCTTGATGGTAGATTGCAGAGCCTTGTATGAGGCATTGTCATCTATTGTGGGAGATAGATGCAGGTAGGTGGGGTTTGGGAAAAGCAGCACAACCCTGAATGTTGGTGAGTGAGGGCAGATAGAGCCTGGGGGGAAGCTCCACTGCCCACACTCACGACACATCCGGGGTTTTAGCATTTCCTTGGTGGTAGGTGAGGTAGGTAGGGGAGCCTGGGAAGAGGCTGTCAGGTCACCTGTGGCCAGGTGACAACTGCACCCTGTTGGAGGCAGGGGCGCAGCGCAAGGTAGTGAACCCTATAGCAGACTGCTGCGGATGGACCAGAACGTGAACCCAAGATTCCCCAGTGAGCGGAGTCTAAGACCCAGCAGGTGTTCACCAGGGCCTCTAGTGGTGAGGATGGACTTTGCTGCAGCTGGGCCCAGGTCGCGGCCCCTGGGGTCCCCCAGGTCACGCTCCGTAGGGAGAGAAGGGAAGCAGCCACTCAGGACACACAGAATGGTGAAGGTTAACCCGAGTTCGGTGTAACAGGCAGACAAGGGTAGTCAAGGGACAGGCCAAAGGTCAGGGTAACAAGCAAACAGGAATAGTCAGGGACAAGCCAAAAGTCGGTACACAGAGGAGTAATTTCAAGCAAACAGGAACAGGAAACTAATACTGTTGAACAGCAAAGCAGGCCTGCAGTGCGTTGGTTAATATAGACTTCCTGTGATGACCTGGGCGGGGCAGGAACAGGAAGTAGAGGTGATAAAAAGGATCCAGAAATGCAGTCTGACCTCTAATACAGACATGGAGGTACAGGTAAGCTTGCCAAGCTCTATTGCAAGTCCATGACAGGCATTGCCACTTTCGGTGGTACAGTGCGGCTAGCAGAGCCTGGGAAGAGGCATTACCATCCTTTCTGGGAGATGGGATGCAGGTAGGTGGGGTCTGGGGAAAGAAGCACAACCCTGGGTGTTGGTGAGTGAAGGGAGATGGAGCCTGGGGGGAAGCTCCACCGCCCACACTCACGCCACATCCGGGGTGTTAGCATGCCCTTGGTGTTAAATTTAGTAGGTAGCAGAGCCTGGGAAGAGGTACTGTCACCTTTGGTGGAAGATGAATTGAGGTAGGTGTGGTCTGGGAGAAGTACCCACAGTTGATTCAGAGGAGGCAATCAGCTATTCCCTGGATCAACTTTACCTATAAATGTTAGTAGCCAGTCAGGTAGCTGGGACTTGGGGGAAGCCCCACCACACTGGGTGTGGGGTGGGCAGATGGAGCGTGGGGCCGAAGCAGCCCCATGGTGATAGGTGAGGAGGGTAGCGGAGCCTGGGAAGAGGCATTGCCCCCCTTGGTGGTAGAGTGCAGATTGCAGAGCCTTGTATGAGGCATTGTCATCTATTGTGGGAGATAGATGCAGGTAGGTGGGGTTTGGGAAAAGCAGCACAACCCTGAATGTTGGTGAGTGAGGGCAGATAGAGCCTGGGGGGAAGCTCCACTGCCCACACTCACGCCACATCCGGGGTTTTAGCATTTCCTTGGTGGTAGGTGAGGTAGGTAGGGGAGCCTGGGAAGAGGCATTGCCACTTTCGGTGGTACAGTGCGGCTAGCAGAGCCTGGGAAGAGGCATTACCATCCTTTGTGGGAGATGGATGCAGGTAGGTGGGGTCTGGGGAAAGCAGCACAACCCTGGGTGTTGGTGAGTGAGGGCAGATGGAGCCTGGGGGGAAGCTCCACCACCCACACTCACGACACATCCAGGGTTTTATCATGCCTTTGGTGTTAAATTTAGCAGATAACAGAGCCTGGGAAAAGGTACTGTCACCTTTGGTGGAAGATGAATTGAGGTAGGTGAGGTCCGGGAGAGGTACCCACAGTTGATTCAGAGGAAGGCGAAAAACGCCTGCAAAGCACAATCAAATTTGCTCTAGCAGGGGGAAAAATTCCTTCCTGATCCCCCGAGAGGCAATCGGCTATTCCCTGGATCAACTTTACCTATAAATGTTAGTAGCCAGTCAGGTAGCTGGGACTTGGGGGAAGCACCACCACACTGGGTGTGGGGTTGGGTGGGCAGATGGAGCATGGGGCCGAAGCAGCCCCATGGTGGTAGGTGAGGAGGGTAGCGGAGCCTGGGAAGAGGCATTGCCCCCCTTGGTGGTAGAGTGCAGATTGCAGAGCCTTGTATGAGGCATTTTCATCTATTGTGGGAGATAGATGAAGGTAGATGGGGTTTGGGAAAAGCAGCAAAACCCTGAATGTTGGTGAGTGAGGGCAGATAGAGCCTGGGGGGAAGCTCCACTGCCCACACTCACGACACATCCAGGGTTGAAGCATGCCGCTGGTGTTAAATTTAGTAGGTAACAGAGCCTGGGAAGAGGTATGTCACCTTTGGTGATAGATAAGTGTGGGTAGCAGAGCCTGCTAAGAGGCACTGCCCCCCTTGGTGGAAGATGAATTGAGGTAGGTGAAGTCTGGGAGAAGTACCCACAGTTGATTCAGAGGAAGGAAAAAAACCCCTGCAAAGCACAATCAAATTTGCTCTAGCAGGGGGAAAAATTCCTTCCTGATCCCCCGAGAGGCAATCGGCTATTCCCTGGATCAACTTTACCTATAAATGTTAGTAGCCAGTCAGGTAGCTGGGACTTGGGGGAAGCCCCACCACACTGGGTGTGGGGTGGGCAGATGGAGCGTGGGGCCGAAGCAGCCCCATGGTGATAGGTGAGGAGGGTAGCGGAGCCTGGGAAGAGGCATTGCCCCCCTTGGTGGTAGAGTGCAGATTGCAGAGCCTTGTATGAGGCATTGTCATCTATTGTGGGAGATAGATGCAGGTAGGTGGGGTTTGGGAAAAGCAGCACAACCCTGAATGGTGGTGAGTGAGGGCAGATAGAGCCTGGGGGGAAGCTCCACTGCCCACACTCACGCCACATCCGGGGTTTTAGCATTTCCTTGGTGGTAGGTGAGGTAGGTAGGGGAGCCTGGGAAGAGGCATTGCCACTTTCAGTGGTACAGTGCGGCTAGCAGAGCCTGGGAAGAGGCATTACCATCCTTTGTGGGAGATGGATGCAGGTAGGTGGGGTCTGGGGAAAGCAGCACAACCCTGGGTGTTGGTGAGTGAGGGCAGATGGAGCCTGGGGGGAAGCTCCACCACCCACACTCACGACACATCCAGGGTTTTAGCATGCCTTTGGTGTTAAATTTAGCAGGTAACAGAGCCTGGGAAGAGGTACTGTCACCTTTGGTGGAAGATGAATTGAGGTAGGTGTGGTCTGGGGAAAGCAGCACAACCCTGGGTGTGGGGTTGGGCAGGCAGATGGAGCGTGGAGCCGAAGCAGCCCCATGGGGGTAGGTGAGGAGTGTAGCGGAGCCTGGGAAGAGGCATTGACACCCTTGGTGGTAGGTGAGGTAGGTAGGGGAGCCTGGGAAGAGGCATTGCCACTTTTGGTGGTAGAGTGTGGCTAGCAGAGCCTGGGAAGAGGCATTACCATCCTTTGTGGGAGGTGGATGTAGGAAGGGGGATCTGGGGAAAGCAGCACAACCATGGGTGTTGGTGAGTGAATGCAGATGGAGCCTGGGGGGAAGCTCCACTGCCCACACTCACGCCACATCCGGGGTAGTAGCTAGGCTAGTGACAGTATCAGATTTTCATACTGCGATTAATTGATTAAGGTTTTGCCACGGTATACGATATTATCACGGTATTCAATTATAATTATTACATTTCTACCTCACTTGAATTTCATTGCTGAATTTAGGGACTTTGGTTTACTTTGAAGGCATAGCAGCTCAAGCCCATTCGAATCAATGGGCTGCTATGCCTGTGCAAATGTGGGTCACCAACCCGCATACATGTGAATCAGGCCTAAAGCAATAGTAAGGTATTTTACAAATAAAAACACAGCTCCTCCTGCAGGTTTAACCACTTCTGGACCGCAAGGATTTGCCCCCTTAATGACCAGGCTATCAGAGCCGAGCACCAGAACCAGTCATCACCAGGTAGGCCAGACACTGCTTGATGGCTATATAATAATGTAATGTGGGCTGCTATGCCTGTGCATCTATATATATATTCTACTATGCCCACGTATGTGTGTATGTCTCTCTCTCTCTCTCTATATATATATATAAATATATATAATATCTATCTATCTTATTCTTTCTATCTATCTTATTCTTTCTATCTATCTTAATCAATCTCTTATTATTTCTATCTATCTTATTCTAACTTATCTTATTCTAACTTATCTTATTCTAACTTATCTTATTCTAACTATCTTACTCTAACTATCTATCTTATTCTATCTATCTATCTTATTCTATCTATCTATCTTATTCTAACTATCTTATTCTATCTATCTTATTCTTTCTATCTATCTTATTCTTTCTATCTATCTTATTCTATCTGCAGAGACTTGCTTGTATTAGGCAGTGTTTCTGTCTGTGTCTGAGCCCTGGAAGAAGCATGTGGGTGTGTGCTGGGAGCCATCTGATTGGTTACAGGGAGGAGCTAAGCTCTCACTCTAGGATCATATTACCAGAGCTGTCTCTGTTGAGCGAGTGAATGAGTCATCCAGCTCACTGAAATCTATAATTTCAAAAGGCAGACTTGAGGAGCAGAGAAACACGGTATTTTAAAAATGACCACAATATCAATACCGTGGGTATGCAATACCGTGATATATCGAATTACCGAAAACCGGCACATCTCTAGTTCTGTGGAAAGCAGCACAACCCTGGGTGTTGGTGAGTGATGGCAGATGGAGCCTGGGGGGAAGCTCCACTGCCCACACTCATGCCACATCCAGGGTATTAGCATGCCCTTGGTGGTAGGTGAGGTAGGTAGTGGAGCCTGGTAAGAGGCATTGACACCCTTGGAGGTAGGTGAGGTAGGTAGGGGAGCCTGGGAAGAGGCATTGTCACCCTTGGTGGTAGAGTGCAGATAGCAGAGCCTGGGAAGAGGCATTACCATCCTTTGTGGGAGATAGATGCAGGTAGGTGGGGTTTGGGAAAAGCAGCACAACCCTGGGGGTTGGTGAGTAAGGGCAGATGGAGCCTGGGGGGAAGCTCCACTGCCCACACTCACGACACATTCAGGGTGGTAGCATGCCCTTAGTGTTAAATTTAGTAGGTAACAGAGCATGGGAAGAGGTACTGCCACTCTTGGTGGTAGGTAGGGGAGCCTGGGAAGAGGCATTGCCACTTTTGGTGGTAGAGTGAGGCTAGCAGAGTGTGGGAAGAGGCATTGCCATCCTTTAAGGGAGGTGTATGCAGGTAGGTGGGTTCCGTGGAAAGCACCACAACCCTGGGTGTTGGTGAGTGAGGGCAGATGGAGCCTGGGGGGAAGCTCCACCGCCCACTCTCACGCCACATCCGGGGTGGTAGGTGAGGTAGGTAGGGGAGCCTGGTAAGAGGCATTGCCACTTTTGGTGGTAGGTGAGGTAGGAAGGGGAGCCTGGGAAGAAGAATTGTCACCCTTAGTGGTAGGTGAGGTTGGTAGGGGAGCCTTTGCCACTCTTGGTGGTAGAATGCGGCTAGAAGAGCTTTCCATTAGGCATTACCATCCTTTGTGGGAGATGGATGCAGGTAGGTTGGGTCTGGGAAAAGCATCACAACCATGCTGGGATTTTTACTACATCTATAGAAAAACCCATGCTGGGATCTGTAGTACATCTATAGAAAAATCAATGCTGGGATCTGTAGTCCATCTATAGAAAAATCCATTTGTGGGAGATGGGATGCAGATAGGTGGGGTCTGGGAAAAGCAGCACAACCCTGGGTGTTGGTGAGTGAGGGGAGATGGAGCCTGGGGGGAAGCTCCACCGCCCACACTCACGCCACATCCGGGGTGTTCGCATGCCCTTGGTGTTAAATTTAGTAGGTAGCAGAGCCTGGGAAGAGGTACTAAAACCCTTGGTGGTAGGTGAGGTAAATAGGGGAGCCTCGGAAGAGGCATTGACACCCTTGGTGGAAAGTGAGGTAGGTAGGGGAGCCTGGGAAGAGGCATTGACACCCTTGGTGGTAGGTGAGGTAGGTAGGGGAGCCTGGGAAGAGGCATTGTCACCCTTGGTGGTAGAGTGCAGATAGCAGAGCCTGGGAAGAGGCATTACCATCCTTTGTGGGAGATAGATGCAGGTAGGTGGGGTTTGGGAAAAGCAGCACAACCCTGGGGGTTGGTGAGTAAGGGTTAGGGGTGTGGGGTTGGGTGGGCAGATGGAGCGTGGGGCCGAGGCAGCCCCGTGGTTGTAGACGAGGAGGGTAGCAGAGCCTGGGAAGAGGCACTGCCACCCTTGGTTGGAGATGAGTGCGGGAGGGGGGGTGTCAGTGTGCGGAGAGGAGGGAAGATCTCCCCACACACACAGCACTGCTCTCCGGAGTCGGGTACAATCATTGTCTGTACTGCAGCCGGCATGTCTGTGTGTCCCTGAGGAAGTACAACTCTCAGCATACACTGTAAGTAATGGGTCCCAGTGTGAATTAGGATGCTATGGGACTACATATGCCAGCATGTTTTTTTCTATGGAGGAACTACAGATCTCAGCAATACCCCTGGGGTATGTAGAGATTGCTGGGATCTATAGAAAAATCCATTATAGGATTTGTAGTACATCTATAGAATAATCTATGCTGGGATTTGTACGTGCTTCCACACTGGGACCCATTACTTACAGAGTATGCTGAGAGTTGTACTTCCTCAGGGACACACAGACATGCAGGCTGTAGTACGGACAATGATTGTACCCGACTCCGGAGGGCAGATCTGTGTGTGTGGGGAGATCTTCCCTCCTCTCCGCACACTGACACCCCCCCCTCCCGCACTCATCTCCCACCAAGGGTGGCAGTGCCTCTTCCCAGGCTCTGCTACCCTCCTCACCTACAACCACGGGGCTGCCTCGGCCCCACGCTCCATCTGTCCACCCAACCCCACACCCCTAACCCTTACTCACCAACCCCCAGGGTTGTGCTGCTTTTCCCAACCCCCACCTACCTGCATCTATCTCCCACAAAGGATGGTAATGCCTCTTCCCAGGCTCTGCTATTTGCACTCTACCACCAAGGGTGACAATGCCTCTTCCCAGGCTGCCTTACCTACCTCACCTACCACCAAGGGTGTCAATGCCTCTTCCCAGGCTCCCCTATCTACCTCACGTACCACCAAGGGTGTCAATGCCTCTTCCCGGACTGCCCTACCCTCCTTACCTACAACCAAGAGGCTGCCTCGGCCCCACGCTCCATCTGCCCACTCATGTATGTATATGTGTACGTGTGTGTGTGTGTATGTATGTATATGTGTGTATGTATATGTGTACGTGTGTGTGTATATGTGTACATGTGTGTGTGTGTGTATGTATATGTGTACATGTGTGTATGTATGTATATGTGTAAGTGTGTGTGTATATGTGTAAATGTGTGTGTGTGTGTATGTATGTGTACATGTGTGTGTATGTAGTATACGTGTGTGTGTGTATATATGTATGTATATGTGTACATGTGTATATATATGTATATGTGTACATGTGTGTGTATGTATGTGTATGTATGTACATGTGTGTGTATGTATATGTGTACATGTGTGTGTATATGTGTACATGTATGTGTGTGTGTACATGTATGTGTGTGTACGTATGTACATGTGTCTGTATGTAGGTGTGTGTGTACATGTGTGTGCATATGTGTACATGTATGTGTGTGTACGTATGTACATGTGTCTGTATGTAGGTGTGTGTGTGAGTGTGCATGTACAGTATGTATGTTTTAATCCTGACCCCCCCTTTTCCTGTACCATTAGACCTGCTTTTGTAGGGCTTGTTTGTGATAGCAGCAAGGACTGCTGCTACTCTGAAAAGCAATCCATGCTCAGATTGCTTTTCAGAAGCATTTAAAGAGGAAGTAAACCCTCCTCTGCAAGTTGTACCTATAGGTGATCCTATGATAAGGCTTACCTATAGGTACTGTAAATATCTCCTAAACATGTACCGTTTAGGAGATATTTACCTTACATGCATCCAGTGACATCACTGGCGCATGCGCTCTGAAGGAACGGCCGTTGGTGCCGTGTTCCTTCAGAGCCCCGTGCCGTCGGCTCCCGTGCGCATGCGCGGGAGTGAAGTAATCGCGGGTCCAGCCAATCAGATGGCCGGATGCTGCAAACCCGGAAGAAGGGTGACAGAATATGTCACCCACGAGAGAGGTGAGCTGTCGACGATTCGTTCTTAGGTAAGTATTTCATAATGAGCTAGTATGCAATCCATACTAGCTCATTATGTGTTTGTCTTTCAGGTGTACTTTAAAAAAAAAAAGAAATTCTGAGGTTTACAACCTCTTTAACTGGTGGTAAAGAGGCAATATGTTGCCTCCCCACCACCTGTTTTAAGCCCGTAAATGCGGCATTACCACACCGCAACCATGCAATGCACACAGTTGTGGGGTGGTTGCAGTGCAGCCCCATTCACCCTGGGTATACCTGCATCTGCAGCCACAGCATGTGTACACCCCCAGCTGCTGCCTTTGCAGCTAAAGGGGTAGAAGTTGGGGGTAATAAAAACAGCTCAACCATGTGTTTTTACTGCCCCCTCCAACCTGACATGTGAACAAGCCCTTGGTTCCTATCTATGTTGCTGCTTGCTGCCTGTAGGGCAGCCCATTCATTTCAATGGGCTTCCCTACCCCCAGAAATGCAGGGAAAGAAGTCCCTGACCCCTTTTTTAAATTGGGCCGCACCAAAAGCAACCCATGTTTTCCAATGTGTGGGGTACCATTAAGAATTAATGGCACCCCTAAGTGCCGGTTCACACTTGTGCGATGCGGGAACGCTGCGAATATGCAGCGTGTTCCCGCATCGCATCCACACATCTGGCAGTTCACACTGCCATATGCGATACGCAGGGGGTCTCAATTAAAAGTTAACGACACCCCCAGTTGCGATCTTCAAGTTCGCACAGAATCGGATCGCACAAGTGTGAACCACTGTGCGATCCAATTCTGAGGCGGCTCAAAAAATGCCTCATGTGCGAGTTTGCTGCGGAAGCGCTGCAAATTCAGCCATACAAAGTGTATGGCTGAACTCGCATCCGCACATGAGATCGCATGTAATGAAGGAGCAGTGCGCTCCAAATTACATGCGATCTCGTAAACCGCAATAATGTGAACCGACACTAAGGGTCCTTTCACACAGTCCGCTCCGTCGGCGGACTCCATTTATCTCAGCGGGTGATCGATCCGCCGATCCCCCGCTGAGCAGGACAATGACAGCTGTTCTCTGCACTGTGTGCAGAGACACAGCTGTCAGAGCCACATACATCTCTATGGGGGAATCGGATGGGAACGGACCGTCGGTCCGTTCTCATTCAATCCGCTGGACGGATGGAAAATAGGGTTTCCATCCGCCCAGATTTGACGGATCGGATGTCAGCGGACATGTCTCCGCTGACATCCGATGCCCCATAGGGATGCATGGAAGGACCGTTCACATCCGCCAAAAAAAACTGACAGGCGGATCTGAACGGTCCGCCTGTGTGAAAGGGGCCTTAAAGAGGAAGTAAACCCTCCTCTGCAAGTTGTACCTATAGGTGATCCTATGATAAGGCTTACCTATAGGTACTGTAAATATCTCCTAAACATGTACCGTTTAGATCTTTACCTTACATGCAGCCAGTGACATCATTGGTGCATGCGCTCTGAAGGAACGGCCGCTTTTGCTGTTCCTTCAGAGCCCCGTGCCGTGACCGACGGCTCCCGCGCGCGGGAGTGACGTCACCGCGGCTCCGGCCAATCAGATGGCCGGATGCCGCGATCCCAGAAGACGGGCGACTGGACATGTCGCCCGTCATAGAGGTAAGCGGACGGCACGGGCTCGTTCTAAGGTAAATATTTCATAATGAGCTAGTATGCGATGCATACTAGCTCATTATGTGTTTCTCTTTCAGGGTAAAAAAAAATAAATAAATACATTTTTCGGTTTACAACCTCTTTAAGAGCAGAGCATTTGTCTGTGTGTCAGAAACAAGCATGATTTTGCACGTTCCGTGACACACAGTAATGTGAACCAAGCCTTGGAAGGGGGTGCCTCAAGAGTGAAAATAATTTTCAAGGGCGCCCTGACTGAAAAAAGATTGAGAAACACTGATCTATACAATAACCCATGCTGGGATTTGTGGGAAATGGATGCAGGTAGATGGGGTCTGGGGAAAGCAGCACAACCCTGGGTGTTTGTGAGTGAAGCACGATGGAGCATGGGTGGTAGCATGCCCTTGGTGGTAGATAGGGCAGCCTAGGAAGAGGCATTGTCACCCTTAGTGGTAGGTGAGGTAGGTAGGGCAGTCCGGGAAGAGGCATTGACACCCTTGGTGGTAGGTGAGGTAGGAAGGGGAGCCAGGGAAGAGGCATTGACACCCTTGGTGGTAGGTGAGGTAGGTAGGGCAGCCTGGGAAGAGGCATTGTCACCCTTGGTGGTAGAGTGCAGATAGCAGAGCCTGGGAAGAGGCATTGCCGTCCTTTGTGGGAGATAGATGCAGGTAGGTGGGGGTTGGGAAAAGCAGCACAACCCTGGGGGTTGGTGAGTAAGGGTTAGGGGTGTGGGGTTGGGTGGGCAGATGGAGGGTGGGGCTGAGGTAGCCCCGTGGTTGTAGGTGAGGAGGGTAGCAGAGCCCGGGAAGAGGCACTGCCACCCTTGGTGGGAGATGAGTGGGGGAGGGGGAGGTGTCAGTGTGCGGAGAGGAGGGAAGATCTCCCCACACTCACAGATCTGCTCTCCGGAGTCGGGTACAATCATTGTCTGTACTGCAGCCGGCATGTCTGTGTGTCCCTGAGGAAGTACAACTCTCAGCATACACTGTAAGTTATGGGTCCCAGTGTGGAATAGGATGCTATGGGAATACATAATCCAGCATGTTTATTCTATGGAGGAACTACAGATCTCAGCAATACCAATGGGGTATGTAGAGATTGCTGGGATCCATTATAGAACTTGTATTAAATCTATAGAATAATCCATGCTGGGATTCAGTTCAGTTGTAGAATATTAAAGATTGAGACCTCATTATTAGTGTATGCTGGAAGTTGTAGTCCTCCTCGCCGGCATAGTAGTGCTATAGTGCTGGGGTTTGTAGTAGCTCCGGAGAGCAGCGCTGTGAGTGGAGCGACCTTCCCGCCTGCTGCTCTGTCCGCACACTGGCCCGCGTCTCCTGGGCTCGGATATTTATAAGGTTTAGGCCACGCCCATCGCTCCACTGATGACGCCAACGGCTCCACTGGTCACGCCTACTTACCCTCAGCCCCGGCGTGATTCGCCGCTCTGCTTATTCTGAGCTCAGGCCACTCCCACTCCATGCGCTGGCCACGCGCACCCCATGCACTGATCACGAGAGTGTGCGCACGCAGCTTAGTCTCATGTGAGGTGTGGTGGGCGGGGTTTAGCTTCTGAAGGGGAAGAATTCCAATCATTGGCCCAGATAGAGCGGCGCGCGCAGCCCGTTGCTATACCCTCGTCACTTCCGCCCCGGTGCGCATGCGCAGAAGGCATTCTGGAGGTCCGATGTGTATAGCGCACAGCTGATTGAGTAGAGGCGGGGCTGAGGCGTCATCGAGTTCTTACAGGGGGCGGGGCGGGGAGGATTAGGAGACTTGCGGCCGTGTAATAAATGTATTAAAAGTAGTTCCTTCGGTACTTTATACTCCCCGCCCCCTGTAAGAACTCGATGACGCCTCAGCCCCGCCTCTTCTCATTCCGCTATACACATCGGACCTCCAGAATGCCTTCTGCGCATGCGCACCGGGGCGGAAGTGACGAAGTATAGCATTCTGTCATAGATGAAGTGTAGTGGGCGGGGTTTACTCCTCTGACGGGGAAGAAGTGACATGAATGGAATGTAAAACCTAATTGGGTTTAGAAGGCGGGGTTAGGGGTGGGCGGGGCCTCATCCTATCCTTTGTTTTGTTTGGATAAAGTAGTGAAGGATGACAGGAAGTCACCAGGTAACACCGGTGTCCCCGTTGGAAGATTTACCCCCTACTTCCTGTCTCAGTGATAATAGTTTTCTGGCCAATCAGAGGCAGCCGATCCATTCCCCGCCCCTTTGGCTTCACCTATACACGAGGACGGGGATATTGGTGACATCATTGTCCCCAGAACAGGAATCCTCCAATCAGATTCCCTCACTTTTCATCTCACTTCCTGTTTTTCTATATGGGACAGGAAGTGACGGTAAATCTCCCCAATGGGGACACAGATGGAAAAAATCATAGAAAATCCTTCCCTTACGCTATAGGGAGGGGGAGGGGGGGATTATCTTGGGATATATTATCCACTTCCGGAGGAGCGAGGTGCCGGTGCCTCCCCCTCCGACCAGCCGACCCATCCCCCAGCTGCTTGGATTGGCTTTGATCAGCTCATCGCTATGGTAACCGGGATGAATATATCATACTCCCCCATCCCCCACAATCCTTTCATGTCTTTTCAGGATTACTCCGCCCACAATCCTGCGACAAGTGTGAAAGGGGCGGTTCCCGCCATAGAAACGCCTTACAGATCTTTTCTGCATCAGCGTTTTTCATGCCTCTTTTTCTTCTGGAGCGGAAGATTTACCCCTTAATGACCGGGCAGTTGTTTGCCATTCGGCACTGCGTGACTTTAACTGACAATTGCGCGGTCGTGCGACGCTGCACCCAAATGAAATTGACGTCCTTTTTTTCCCACAAACAGAGATTTCTATTGGTGGGATTTCATCACCTCTGCGATTTTCATTTTTTTGCGATATTAATAAAAATAGAGCGACAATTTGGAAAAAACAAGAATATTTTTCTACTTTGACAGTTAAAAAATATCCAAAATATTCAATTTTTGTCATATTTTTAGGCCAAAATGTATTTAGCTCCATGTTGGTGACAAAAAAATTCTCAATGAGCGTATTTTTAACCGCTTTAAGACCGGAATATTTTACCCCATTCCTGACCAGGCTCTATTTTGAGATTCGGCACTGCGTGACTTTAACTGACAATTGCGCGGTCGTGCGACGCTGCACCCAAATGAAATTGACGTCCTTTTTTTCCCACAAACAGAGATTTCTATTGGTGGGATTTCATCACCTCTGCGATTTTTACTTTTTGGAAAAAAAGCGACAATTTTGAAAAAATAACATTTTTCAAATTTTTTTATATGAAATTCCCCAAAAAAATGTAAAAATCAAAATTTTTTAACATTTTCGGCCAATTTGTTCCCTGCTACATATGTTTGGTAAAAAAAAATCGCAATAAGCGTATTTTGATTGTTTTGCGCAAAAGTTATCGCAGCTACTAACTACGGGAAAGATTTATGTCGTTTTTATTGTTTGTAATGGCGGCGATCTGCGATTTTTTTAGCGGGACTGCGACATTGCGGCGGACAGATCGGACCCCTGACTGACATTTCTGACACTTTTGAGGGGACCAGTGACATTACTGCAGTAATCAGTGCTATACATATGCACTGTCACTGTACTAATGACACTGGCAGGGAAGGGGTTAAGTTTATTGGTGATGCAGGGGTGTGTCCCTAGGGGCGTGCTTCTAACTGTGAAGGGGCGTGGCTAGTGATATAACCACAGAGACATACGATCCTACATAGCAGGACCATATGATCTCTGCAGTTACACCAGGGAGAATGACAGGCGGCTTTGTTTACATCATCCGCCTGCCTTTCTCCCTCTCCAGCGGGAGATCGCCAGTGACTGGAGGACATCGGAGCCGCCGGTCACACGCGTGGACTTCTTAGGGAATGAGCGGGGGCGGGAGTGCGCCCCCTAGAGGCTTGCAGGCGAGCGATGTAGTACTACGTCACTTTGCCTGTCCGGGGCTGACTGCCGCAGTAAATAGTCGTGCGGCGGTCGGCAAGCGGTTAATGACCGGGCAGTTGTTTGCCATTCGGCACTGCGTTACTTTAATCACTAAAGCCCCGGAGGATTTGGCTGCTCAATGACCAGGCCACTTTTTAAAACTTGGCACTGCGTGACTTTAACCACTTGCCGACCGCTCACATTGAGCCTACTGCAGCAAAGTGGCACTCCTGGGTCCTACGTCACTGAATCCCGCCCCCTCTCGGTGTATTCAGACACAGCGGGAGTCACCGCCGATCACCACAGCTCTTCCCCCCCGATCATCGGCAACAGACCGAGGAAATCCGTCTGCTTGTGTAAACAAAGGGGGCGGATCTTCTCTGTGACAGGCAGGGACAGATTACAGGATATAGTTAGTAGCTGCGATAACTTTTGCGCAAACCAATCAAAATACGCTTATTGCGATTTTTTTTACCAAACATATGTAGCAGAATACAAATTGGCCTAAAATGTTAAAAAATTTTGTTTTTTACATTTTTTGGGGGGAATTTCATATAAAAAAATGTGAAAAATATATTTTTTCAAAATTGTTGCTCTTTTTTTGTTTTTAGCGCAAAAAATAAAAATCGCACCGGTGATCAAATACCACCGAAAGAAAGCTCTGTTTGTGGGGGATAAAAAGGACATCAATTTAATTTGGGTACAGCGTCGCACGACCGTGCAATTGTCTGTTAAATTTGCACAGTGCCAAGTTGCAAAAAGTGGCCTGGACGTAAAGCAGGAAAATCCTCCGGTGGTAAAGGGGTTGAAGTGTTGTTAAAGAGGAAGTAAACCCTCCTCTGAGACTCGTACCTATAGATGATCCTATGATAAGGCCCCCCTATAGATGATCCTATGATAAAGCCCCCCTATAGATGATCCTATGATAAGGCCCCCCTATAGATGATCCTATGATAAGGCCCCCCCCTATAGATGATCCTATGATAAGGCCCCCCTATAGATGATCCTATGATAAGGCCCCCCTATAGATGATCCTATGATAAGGCCCCCCTATAGATGATCCTATGATAAGGCTTACCTATAGATGATCCTATGATAAGGCTTCCCTATAGATGATCCTATGATAAGGCCCCCCCTATAGATGATCCTATGATAAGGCTTACCTATAGATGATCCTATGATAAGGCCCCCCTATAGGTGATCCTATGATAACGCCCCCCTATAGATGATCCTATGATAATGCCCCCCCTATAGATGATCCTATGATAAGGCCCCCTATAGATGATCCTATGATAAGGCCCCCCTATAGATGATCCTATGATAAGGCTTACCTATAGATGATCCTATGATAAGGCCCCCCCTATAGATGATCCTATGATAAGGCCCCCTATAGATGATCCTATGATAAGGCCCCCCTATAGATGATCCTATGATAAGGCCCCCTATAGATGATCCTATGATAACGCCCCCCCTATAGATGATCCTATGATAAGGCTTACCTATAGATGATCCTATGATAACGCCCCCCCTATAGATGATCCTATGATAAGGCTTACCTATAGATGATCCTATGATAAGGCCCCCCTATAGGTGATCCTATGATAACGCCCCCCTATAAGTGATCCTATGATAACGCCCCCCTATAGATGATCCTATGATAAGGCCCCCCCTATAGATGATCCTATGATAAGGCCCCCCCTATAGATGATCCTATGATAAGGCCCCCCTATAGATGATCCTATGATAAGGCTTACCTATAGATGATCCTATGATAAGACTCCTCCCTATAGATGATCCTATGATAAGGCCCCCCTATAGATGATCCTATGATAAGGCTTACCTATAGATGATCCTATGATAAGACTCCCCCCTATAGATGATCCTATGATAAGGCCCCCCTATAGATGATCCTATGATAACGCCCCCCTATAGATGATCCTATGATAAGGCCCCCCTATAGATGATCCTATGATAAGACTCCCCCCTATAGATGATCCTATGATAAGGCCCCCCTATAGATGATCCTATGATAAGGCCCCCCTATAGATGATCATATGATAAGGCCCCCCTATAGATGATCCTATGATAAGACCCCCCTATAGATGATCCTATGATAAGGCCCCCCCTATAGATGATCCTATGATAAGGCCCCCCTATAGATGATCCTATGATAAGGCTTACCTATAGATGATCCTATGATAAGGCCCCCCTATAGATGATCCTATGATAAGGCCCCCCTATAGATGATCCTATGATAAGGCCCCCTATAGATGATCCTATGATAAGGCCCCCCCTATAGATGATCCTATGATAAGGCCCCCTATAGATGATCCTATGATAAGGCCCCCCTATAGATGATCCTATGATAAGGCCCCCCCTATAGATGATCCTATGATAAGGCTTCCCTATAGATGATCCTATGATAAGGCCCCCCTATAGATGATCCTATGATAAGGCTTCCCTATAGATGATCCTATGATAAGGCCCCCCCTATAGATGATCCTATGATAAGGCTTCCCTATAGATGATCCTATGATAAGGCTTACCTATAGATGATCCTATGATAAGGCCCCCCCTATAGATGATCCTATGATAAGGCTTACCTATAGGTGATCCTATGATAAGGCCCCCCCTATAGATGATCCTATGATAAGGCCCCCCCTATAGATGATCTTATGATAAGGCCCCCCTATAGATGATCTTATGATAAGGCCCCCCCTATAGATGATCCTATGATAAGACTCCCCCCTATAGATGATCCTATGATAAGACTCCCCCCTATAGATGATCCTATGATAAGGCCCCCCCTATAGATGATCCTATGATAAGGCCCCCCTATAGATGATCCTATGATAAGGCCCCCCTATAGATGATCCTATGATAAGGCCCCCCCATAGATGATCCTATGATAAGGCTTCCCTATAGATGATCCTATGATAAGGCTTACCTATAGATGATCCTATGATAAGGCCCCCCCTATAGGTGATCCTATGATAAGGCCCCCTCTATAGATGATCCTATGATAAGGCCCCCCCTATAGATGATCTTATGATAAGGCCCCCCTATAGATGATCCTATGATAAGGCCCCCTATAGATGATCCTATGATAAGGCCCCCCTATAGATGATCCTATGATAAGGCCCCCCCTATAGATGATCTTATGATAAGGCCCCCCTATAGATGATCCTATGATAAGGCCCCCCCTATAGATGATCCTATGATAAGGCCCCCCCTATAGATGATCCTATGATAAGGCCCCCCCTATAGATGATCTTATGATAAGGCCCCCCCTATAGATGATCCTATGATAAGGCTTACCTATAGGTACTGTAAATATCTCCTAAACATGCACCGTTTAGGAGATATTTACCTTACATGCATCCAGTGACATCACATGCGCTCTGAAGGAACAGCCGCTGGTGCTATTTCTTCAGAGACCCGTGCCATGACCGTCTGCTCTCGCGCGCGTGCACAGGATTGACGTCACCGCGGCTCTGGCCAATCAGATGGCCGGATGCCGCGATCCCGGAAGACGGGCTACTGGACATGTCGCCCGTCATAGAGGTGAGCGGACGGCACGGCGGGGGCTCGTTCTAAGGTAAGTATTTCATAATGAGCTAGTATGCGATGCATACTAGCTCATTATGTGTTTCTCTTTCAGCTTGTAAAAAAAAAAAAAAAAATGAACTGAGTTTACAACCTCTTTAACTGTTGTAGAACGCAATCCTCTAGCATACATAGACATTTATTGGTGTATGTATGTGTGGCCTGTGTTCTGGATCCTAAATCCTTGGTTGGAAATTCAGGATCCCTTTTCCTTTGCTACAATTGTGTTATTTCTGATTTTGTTTGAATTCTCTGATTTCACTTCAAAAGCCAAAAGAGCAGTAAATTGATTATTCACTGCAACATTTGTGGTCTCGGTTATTTACCATGACAGAACTGATAGTGTCAGATGGGTTGGAGCAGGCTCAGGGTGTAAGAGGTGACGAGGATGCCCATGTAACAAGCCACCCCCAAGGGGTTAGTGCTAAGGGTTAGGGGATTGGGGTTAGGGTTGGGTGAGGTTTGGGTTATGGTTAGGCTTAGGGTTACGGTGTTAGCTTTAGGGCTAGGGTTAGAGGGTTATGGTTATAGGGTGAGGGTTAGGGTTAGAGGGTGAAGGTTAGGGTTAGAGGGTTAAGGTTAGGGTTATGGCTTAGAGTTAGCATTAGGGTTATGGTCAGGACTAGAGCTAGGGTTAGAGTTAGGATTAGCATTAGGGTTAGGGCTATGGTTACGGCTAGGGTTAGGGTTTTATTTAGTGCTAGGTTTAGAGGGCTAGGGTTAGAGGGTTAGGGTTAGAATTAAGGTTAGTGTTATTTTTAGGGCTAGGGTTAGAGGGTTAGGGTTAGGAGTTAGTGTTAGAGGGTTAGGGTTAAGGTGAGAGGGTTAGGGTTAGAAGGTTAGGGTTAGGGTTTAGGGTTAGGGTTAGAGTTAGTGTTAGGGTTTGGGGTTAAGGTTAGGGAATAGGGGTTAGTGGTTAGGGTTAGGGTTGGATGAGGTTTGGGTTAGGGTTAGGGCTTGTCTAGGGCTAGGATTGGGGGTTAGGGTTAGATACTTAGGGTTAGGGTTAGATACATAGGGTTAGGGTTAGATACCTAGGGTTAGCATTTGGGGGTTAGGGTTAGGGGTTAGGGTTAGGCATTTGGATTAGGGTTAGGGGTTAGTGCTTAGGGTTAGGGGATTGGGGTTAGGGTTGGGTGAGGTTTGGGTTATGGTTAGGCTTAGGGTTACGGTGTTAGGGTTAGGGTTAGAGGGTTATGGTTAGAGGGTAAAGGTTAGGGTTGGAGAGTTAAGGTTAGAGGGTTAGGGTTAGGGAGTTAGGGTTAGATAAGGTATGTTTTAAGGTTGGCTAGGGTTTGGGGTTAGAGTTAGGGTCTAGGGTTAGGGTTAGAGGGTTAGTGGTTATGGTTAGGGTTATGGCTTAGGGTTAGGGTCAGACCTAGGGCTAGGGTTAGACTTAGGGTTAGAATTAGGGTTAGGGCTAGGGTAGGTTTATTTTTAGTGCTTAGGGTTAGAGGGCTAGGGGTAGGGGTAGAATTTAGGGTTAGGGAGTTAGGGTTAGGGGGGTTAGGGTTAGATAGGGTTTGTTTTAAGGTTGGATAGGGTTTGGGGTTAGAGTTAGGGTTTGGGTTAAAGCTTAGGGTTAAGAGTTAGGGTTAGAGTTAGGGTTATGGCTTAGGGTTAGCGTTAGGTTTAGGGTCAGGCCTTGAGCTAGAGTTAGGATTAGCATTAGGGTTAGGGCTATGGTTACGGCTAGGGTTAGGGTTTTTTAAGTGCTAGGTTTAGAGGGTTAGGATTAGGGTTAGAGGGTTAGGGTTAGAATTAGGTTTGGGGTTAGGGTTATTTTTAGGGTTAGAGGGTTAGGGTATGGGGGTTAGGGTTAAGGTGAGAGGGTTAGGGTTATGGTTAGAGGGTTAGGGGTTAGGGTTAGATACTTATGTTTAGGGTTAGTGTTAGAGCATTAGGGTTAGGGTAAGAGTAACAGTAAGGGTTAGGGGGTTAGGATTAGAGGGTTAGGGCTAGGGGATAGGGTTAGGGTGAGAAACTTAGGGTTAGGGTTAGGCTGAGGGTTAGAGGGTTAGGGTGTTACAGTTAGGGTTATGGTTAGAGTTAGAGGGTTAGGGTTAGAGTGTTAGGGTTAGGGTTGGGGTTAAGGTTAGGGTTAGTGGTTAGGGTTAGGGGTTAAGATTAGGGTTAGATACATAGGGTTAGGGTTAGATACATAGGGTTAGGGTTAGATACATAGGGTTTGGTTTAGATACCTAGGGTTAGCGATAGGGGGTTAGGGTTAGAGGGTTAGGGCTAGGTTAGGGCTAGGGTTAGATATAGAGGGTTAGGGTTATATACATAGGGTTCGGGTTCGCATTTGATACATAGTGTTAGGGTTACAGTTAGATATGGGTTAGGGGGTTAGGGATAGAGGATTAAGGTTCGGGTTAGGGATGGGTTTAGGGGTTGGGAGTTAGGGGTTAGAGTTAGCGTTAGGCATTTGTTTTAGGGGTTAGTGCTAAGGGTTAGGGTTAGGGGATTAGGGTTGGGTGAGGTTTGGGTTATGGTTAGGCTTAGGGTTACGGTGTTAGGATTAGGGTGAGGGTTAGGGTTAGAGGGTTATGGTTATAGAGTTAGGGTTAGAGGGTTAAGGTTAGGGTTAGAGGGTTAGAGTTAGGGCTAGAGGGATAGGGTTAGGGGTCAGGGTTAGAGGGTTAGGGAGTTAGAGTTAAGGGGTTAGGGTTAGATAGGGTATGTTTTAAGGTTGGATAGGGTTTGGGGTTAGAGTTAGGGTCTAGGGTTAAGGGTTAGATGGTTAGGGGTTTGGGTTATGGGTTAGGGTTAGGGTCAGACCTAGGTCTAGGGTTAGAGTTTGGGTTAGAATTAGTGTTAGGGTTATTTTTAGTGCTCAGGGTTAGAGGGGTAGGGTTATGGTTAGAATTTAGGGTTAGGGCGGTTAGGGTTTGATAGAGTTTGTTTTAAGGTTGGATAGGGTTTGGGGTTAGGGTTAGGGTTAGATGGATAGGGTTAGGGTTAGAGGGTTAAGGTTAGGGTTAGAGGGTTAGGGTTAGAGTTAGGGTGAGGGTTAGATGGATAGGGTTAGGGGTTAGGGTTAGAGGGTTAAGGTAGGGGTTAGGGATAGGGTTAAATACTTAGGGTTAGGGTTAGAGTGTTAGGATTAGGGTAAGGGTTAGCGGGTTAGGGTGTTACAGTTAGGGTTATGGTTAGAGTTAGAGGGTTAGGGTAATGGTTAGGGTTAGAGGGTTAGGATTATGGTTTAGGGTTAGAGTTAGTGTTAGAGTTAGGGTTGGGGTTAAGGTTGGGGTTAGTGGTTTGGATTAGGGGTTAAGGTTAGGGGTTAGTGGTTAGGGATAGGGTTGGGTGAGGTTTGGGTTAGGGCTTGTCTAGGGCTAGGATTGGGGGTTAGGGTTAGGGTGAGGGTTAGATACTTAGTGTGACGGTATCCAGACACCACCGACTGGGTTTCTCCGCCAGTAACCTGCTTCCTAAGTTCTGGAACACGGGATCCGTGATTCTGGCTATAGTTACCCCAATAACTCGACAGTACAAGTTTTTGAGTGAAACCAGAATGAGCTCTTTATTAAACCAACTCACAGAATTTTACATACACTTTGAGAATACAACATGATTTAATTATACAGATCCACCCACCACATCACACAATGGTTTCTATACGATCCCCAATGCACATTACTCTGTGTAATTAAATCCCCTAGCAGACAGACAGGTGGGCTCATTACCACACTTAACAATAGGTGAATGGAAAAACTGTCTCAGACCCTATTTTAGACAAAAGCACTTCAATGATTAGCAGACATGATGTCTCTCATAGTTCCTGGACACCCAAATTAGGAGCTGCACTTCCTGTGCCTGACAGTCTAAAGAAATAAGATAGATCTTCATATTTCCTGACAGATATTGTTAATGCATTTTATTGTCCCATTTGAAGTAGTCCAAACCATATTCTCAGTGTTCACTACCCTCTTGGTCACCCTGCATCCATAATAGACGCAGGGTGACTTAAACATAAGAGAGCCCCATAAGGCTGGGCATGGTGCCCCCCAACCTCTCTAAAGGAATTTGGGGTCCACAACCCCCAATGCCCAAAGTGACTCCTTTCACATTTAGGGTTAGGGTTAGATACATAGGGTTAGGGTTAGATACCTAGGGTTATCGTTAGGGTTAGAGGGTTAGGGTTAGGTTAGGGTTAGATATAGAGGGTTAGGGTTATATACATAGGACTAGGGTTCGGATTTGATACATAGTATTAGGGTTACAGTTAGATATGGGTTAGGGATAGAGGGTTAAGGTTAGGGTTAGGGATGGGGTTAGGAGTTAGGGGTTAGGGTTAGGCGTTTGGGTTAGGGGTTAGTGCTTAGGGTTAGGGGATTGGGGTTAGGGTTGGGTGAGGTTTGGGTTATGGTTAGGCTTAGGGTTACGGTGTTAGGGTTAGGGTTAGAGGGTGAAGGTTAGGGTTAGAGGGTTAAGGTTAGGGTTAGAGGGTGAAGGTTAGGGTTAGAGGGTGAAGGTTAGGGTTAGAGGGTTAAGGTTAGGTTTAGAGGGTTAAAATTAGGGTTAGACGGATAGGGTTAGGGAGTTGGGGTTAGGGTTAGGGGGTTAGGGTTAGATAGGGTATGCTTTAAGATTGGATAGGGTTTTGGTTTAGAGTTAGGGTCTAGGGTTAGGGTTAAGTGTTAGAGTTAGAGGGTTAGGTGTTATGGTTAGGGTTAGGGTTATGACTTAGGGTTAGCGTTAGGGTCAGACCTAGGGCTAGGGTTAGAGTTAGGGTTAGAATTAGGGTTAGGGTTAGGGTTAGGCAGGGCCACTGATAGGGGGGGACCACCAGCCCTCTTGTAGGGGGCCCAAGTACACAGGGGGGCCCACACAGAGAGGGGGATTAGTGATGGACAACAAATACAGAAATCTTCCTCCAGCACCTGAATCTGATCTCTGTCCCTCTCCCTGCTATCAGCTTTTATCTGCTGAGAAAGACAGTTGTTCCTCATTAATCCCCCTCCCTGTGTGGGCCCCCCTCCCAGCACTTATCTCTGCTCAGGAGTTTATTTGTAACTTTGTTTCTCTCCCTCTGTCTCTCTGATCACTGATCTCCAACTGCCCAGCCTGTATATTTTTTTCATCTCATCTTCATTTTTATTTATTAACATGGGGTTTTTTTTTAGATTTAGCAGGAATTATGTGAGTTATGTTATATTTGTGTCTGCTAATAGTGATTTTGTTGTCATTTTAGCAAAATATATCTTTAATATTTTCTTGGGGGGACCCTGCCAGGTAGTCTGTATGGGGCCCGCGATTTCTAACAGCAGCCCTGGGCTTAGGGCTAGGGATAGGGTTATTTCTAGTGCTAGGGTTATGGTTAGGGGGTTAAGTTTAAGGTTAGAGGGTTAGGGTTATGGTTAGAGGGTAAGGGTTAGGGCTAGGATTAGGGTTCAGGCTAGGGTTAGGGTTAGGGTTATTTTTATGGCTAGTCTTAGAGGGTTAGGGTTAGGGTTAAGGTTAGAGGGTTAGGGTTATGGTTAGAGGATTAGGGATTAGGGTTAGAAACCTACTGTTAGGGTTAGGGTTAGGGGTAGATACAGAGGGTTAGGGTTAGATATATAGGGTTAGGGTTAGATATGAGATAGGGTTAGGGTGTTAGGGTTAGAGGGTTAGGGGGTAGGGTTTAGGGTTTGGATTAGAGTTAGAGGGTTAGGGTTCGGGGTTAAGGTTAGGGTTAGAGGGTTAGGGTTAGAAGGATAGGGTTAGGGGTAAGGTTAGGGTTAGAATTTAGGGTTAGGGGGGTTAGGGTTAGATAGGGTTTGTTTTAAGGTTGGATAGGGTTTGGGGTTAGAGTTAGAGTTAGGGTTTGGGTTAAAGGTTAGGGTTAAGGGTTAGGGTTATGGCTTAGGGTTAGGGTAAGGCCTAGAGCTAGGGTTAGAGTTAGGATTAGCATTAGGGTTAGGGCTATAATTATGGCTAGGGTTACGTTTTTTTTAGTGCTAGGTTTAGAGGGTTAGGGTTAGAGGGTTAGGGTTAGAATTAGGGTTAGAGGGTTAGGGGTTAGGGTTATGGTTATGGTTAGAGGGTTAGGGCTTAGGGTTAGGGTTTGATACTTACGGTTAAGGTTAGGGTTAGAGCATTAGGATTATGGTTAGGGTAAGGGTAAGGGTTAGGGTTAGGATTAGAGGGTTAGAGTTAAGTTTAAAAGGTTAGGGTTAGGTTTAGGGCTAGGGGATAGGGTTAGGGTGAGATACTTAGGGTTAGGGTTAGGCTTTGGGTAAGGGTTAGGGGTTAGGGTTAGGATTAGATACTTAGGGTTAGGGTTAGAGTGTTAGGATTAGGGTTATGGTAAGGGTTAGGGTTAGAGGGTTAGGGTGTTACAGTTAGGGTTATGGTTAGAGTTAGAGGGCTAGGGTTAGAGGGTTAGGGTTATGGTTTAGGGTTAGAGTTAGTGTTAGGGTTAGGGTTGAGGTTAGGGTTAGTGGTTAGGGTTAGGGGTTAAGGTTAGGGGTTAGGATTATAGGGTTAAGGTTAGAGGGTTAGGGCTTAGGGTTAGGGTTAGATACAGTTAGGGTTAGTGTTAGAGCATTAGATTTAGGGTTGGGGTAAGGTTATGGGTAAGGGTTAGGGCTAGGTGATAGGGTTAATGTGAGATACTTAGGGTAAGGCTTCGGCTAAGGGTTAGGGGTTAGGGTTAGATACTTAGGGTTGGGGTTAGGGTTAGGGTAAGGGTTAGAGGGTTAGGGTGTTGCAGTTAGGGTTATGGTTAGTGGGTTAGGGTTAGAGGGTTAGGATTAGGGTTAGGGTAAGGGTTAGGGTTAGGATTAGAGGGTTAGGGTGTTGCAGTTAGGGTTATGGTTAGTGGGTTAGGGTTAGAGGGTTAGGGTTTAGGGTTAGGGTTAGAGTTAGTGTTAGGGTTAGGGTTGGGGTTAAGGTTATTGTTAGTGGTTATGGTTATGGGTTAAGGTTAGGGGTTAGGGGTTTGTGGTTAGGGTTAGGGTTGGGTGAGGTTTGGTTGAGGGTTAGGGCTTGTCTAGGGCTAGGATTGAGGTTTAGGGGTTAGAGTTAGGGTTAGATACTTAGGGTTAGGGTTAGATACATAGGGTTTGGTTTAGATACCTAGGGTTAGCGTTAGGGGGTTAAGGTTAGAGGGTTAGGTTAAGGTTAGGGCTAGGGTTAGATATAGAGGGTTAGGGTTAGATACATAGGGTTAGGGTTCGGATTTGATACATCGTGTTAGGGTTACAGTTAGATATGGGTTAGGGGGTTAGGGATAGAGGGTTAAGGTTAAGGATGTGGTTAGGGGTTAGGAGTTAGGGTTAGGGGTTAGGGTTAGGCGTTTGGGTTAGGGTTAGGGGTTAGTGCTTAGGGTTAGGGGTTAGGGTTAGGGGATTGGGGTTAGGGTTGAGTGAGGTTTGGGTTATGGTTAGGCTTAGAGTTATGGTGTTAGGATTAGGGTTAGAGGGTTAGGGTTAGAGGGTTATGGTTATAGGGTGAGGGTTAGGGTTAGAGGGTTAAGGTTAGGGTTATGGTTGGGGTTAGAGGGTTAGGATTAGAGTTAGGGTTAGGGTTAGAGGGATAGGGTTAGGGGTTAGGGGGTTAGGGTTAGGGAGTTAGGTTTAGGGGGTTAGGGTTAGATAGGGTATGTTTTAAGGTTGGATAGGGTTTGGGGTTAGAGTTAGGGTCTAGGGTTAAGGGTTAGGGTTAGAGGGTTAGGGGTTATGGTTTGGGTTAGGGTTATGGCTTAGGGTTAGCGTTAGGGTTAGGGTCAGACCTAGGGCTAGGGTTAGAGTTAGGGTTAGAATTAGGGTTAGGGTTATTTTTAGTGCTTAGGGTTAGAGGGTTAGGGTTAGAGGGTTAGGGTTAGAATTTAGGGTTAGGGAGTTAGGGTTAGGGGGGTTAGGGTTAGATAGAGTTTGTTTTAAGGTTTGATATGGTTTGGGGTTAGAGTTAGGGTTTAGGGTTTGGGTTAAAGGTTAGGGTTAAGGGTTAGTGTTAGGGTTAGGGTTATGGCTTAGGGTTAGCATTAGGGTTAAGGTCAGGCCTAGAGCTAAGGTTAGAGTTAGGATTAGCATTAGGGTTAGGGCTATGGTTACGGCTAGGGTTAGGGTTTTATTTAGTGCTAGGTTTAGAGGGTGAGGGTTAGGGTTACAGGGTTAGGGTTAGAATTAGGGTTAGGGTTATTTTTAGGGCTAGGGTTAGGGTTAGAGGGTTAGGGGCTAGGGTTAGAGGGTTAGGGTTAAGGTGAGAGGGTTAGGGTTATGGTTAGAGGGTTAGGGCTTAGGGTTAGGGTTTGATACTTACGGTTAGGGTTAGAGCATTAGGATTAGGGTAAGGGTTAGGGTTAGGATTAGAGTGTTAGGGTTTAGGTTAGAGGGTTAGGTTTAGGGCTAGGGGATAGGGTTAGGGTTAGATACTTAGGGTTAGGGTTAGGCTTTGGGTAAGGGTTAGGGGTTAGGGTTAGATACTCAGGGTTATGGTTAGGTTTAGGGTTAGGGTAAGGATAAGGGTTAGGGATTAGGGTTAGGGATAGGGTTAGATACTTAGGGTTAGGGTTAGAGTGTTAGGATTAGGGTAAGGGTTAGGGTTAGGGTTAGAGGGTTAGGGTATTACAATTAGGGTTATGGTTAGAGTTAGAGGATTAGGGTTCTGGTTTAGGGTTAGTGTTAGAGTTAGGGTTGGGGTTAGGGTTAGTGGTTAGGGTTAGGGTTTATGGTTAGGGTTTAGTGGTTAGGGTTAGGGTTGGGGGAGGTTTTGGTTAGGGCTTGTCTATGGCTTGCATTGGGGGTTAGGGGTTAGGGTTAGATACTTAGGGTTAGATACCTAGGGTTAGCGTTAGGGAGTTAGGGTTAGAGGGTTAGGTTAGGGATAGGGCTAGGGTCAGATATAGAGGGTTTGGGTTAGATACATAGGTTTTGGATTTGATACATAGTGTTAGGGTAACAGTTAGATATGGGTTAGGGGGTTAGGGATAAAGAGTTAAGGTTAGGATTAGGGATGGGGAAAGGGGCTAGCAGTTAGGGTTAGGGGTTAGGGTTAGGCATTTGGGTTAGGGTTAGGGGTTAGTGCTTAGAGTTAGGGGTTAGGGAATTGGGGTTAGGGTTGGGTAAGGTTTGGGTTATGGTTAGGCTTAGGGTTACGGTGTTAGGATAAAGGTTAGGGTTAGAGGGTTTTGGTTAGAGGGTGTGGGTTAGGGTTAGAGAGTTAAGGTTAGGGTTATGGTTAGGGTTAGAGGGTTAGGGTTAGGGTTAGGGTTAGGGTTAGAGGGATAGCGTTAGGGGTTAGGGTTAGAGGGTTAGAGTAAGGGAGTTAGGGTTAGATAGGGTATGTTTTAAGGTTGGATAGGGTTTGGGGTTAGAGTTAGGGTCTAGGGTTAGGGTTAAAGGTTAGGGTTAGAGGGTTAGGTGTTATGGTTAGGGTTATGGGTTAGCGGTAGGGTTAGGGTCAGACCTAGGGCTAGGGTTAGAGTTAGGGTTAGGGCTAGGGTTAGGGTAGGGTTAGGGTTATTTTAGTCCTTAGGGTTAGAGGGTTAGAGGGTTAGGGTTAGAATTTAGGGTTAGGGAGTTAGGGTTAGAGTTAGGGGGGTTAGGGTTAGAAAGGGTTTGTTTTAAGGTTGGATAGGGGTTGGGGTCAGAGTTAGGGTTCAGGGTTTGGGTTAAAGGTTAGGGTTAAGGGTTAGTGTTAGGGTTATGGCTTAGGGTTAGCGTTAGGGTTAGGGTCAGGCCTAGAGCTAGGGTTAGAGTTAGGATTAGCATTATGGTTAGGGCTATGGTTATGGCTAGGGTTAGGGTTTTTTTAGTGCTAGATTTAGAGGGTTAGGATTAGGGTTACAGGGTTAGGGTTAGGGTTAGAATTAGGGTTAGGGTTATTTCTAGGGCTAGGGTTAGAGGGTTAGGGTTAGGGGGTTAGCGTTAGAGGGTTAGGGTTAAGGTGAGAGTTTTAGGGTTATGGTTAGAGGGTTAGGGCTTAGAGTTAGGGTTAGATACTTACGGTTAGGGTTAGTGTTAGAGCATTAGGGTTAGGGTAAGGGTAACTGAAAGGTTGTATTAATATGCCTTATGATTTTTTAGATATATTTCGGTTTGTGCCCATTCTGTGATGAAGTGTAGGCCCTTGCATTTACATATTAACGAGCTGGCACTGACAGCCATTCATCCACCTTGGTCAGCAGACAGCTATGTTTTGCATTTAGACGACATGTAAACACCTGTTCATTCATTCATTGGGACACTTGACAAAGTTAAGTCTGCGCATGGAAATTACGGACTCCACCTGTACACATTTGACAATTGCTTACATTAACACATGACAGCTGAACACAGACCAAGTGTCTGCCCCACAAGACACAATCTCCAAACACACGACACCCCACATATTGTCACAGATGTATAGGACACAAAATCCTTTTCATGTAACTGTTTCTATGAGTGATGTTGTACTGTTCAATTGACTTCGGCTTGTAAACCAGTTTCAAGCCGTTTTTGCCGCCGAAATACCCTTTAAATGGGAGCACGAAACTTGAAATAAACAGTTGTGACTGCACCAAGTTTGAGTGCTGTGTGTCGTCATAACTCCCAGCTGGTTGGAGGGGAAATCCATTATCTATTGGGGGAAGGGCTGTAATATCATCGTGATTGCCTCCTGACGAGGATTGAGTTAACAGTAACGTCAAGGGTTAGGGTTAGAGGGTTAGGGTTAGAGGGTTAGGGCTAGGGGATAGGGTTAGGGTGAGATACTTAGGGTTAGGTTTAGGGTAAGGGTTAGGGGTTAGGGTTAGTGTTAGATACTTATGGTTAGGGTTAGGCTTAGGGTAAGGGTTAGGGTTAGGGATAGGGTTAGATACTTAGGGTTAGGGTTAGAGTTTTAGGGTTTGGGTAAGGGTTAGGGTTAGAGGCTTAGGGTTAGAGGGTTAGGGTTATGGTTTAGGGTTAGGGTTAGAGTTAGAGTTAGTTTTAGGGATAGGGTTAAGGTTAGGGTTAGTGGTTAGGGGTTAAGGTTAGGGGTTAATGGTTAGGGTTAGGGTTGGGTGAGGTTTGGGTTAGGGTTAGGGCTTGTCTAGGGCTAGGATTGGGGGTTAGGGGTTAGATACTTAGGGTTAGGGTTAGTTACATAGGGTTAGGGTTAGATACATAGGGTTAGGTTTAGATACCTAGGGTTAGCGTTAGGGGGTTAGGGTTAGAGGGTTAGGTTAGGTTTAGGGCTAGGGTTAGATATAGAGGGTTAGGGTTAGATACATAGGGTTAGGGTTCGGATTTGATACATAGTGTTAGGGTTAAGGTTAGGGGTTAGGGTTAGGAAGTTAGGGTTAGGGGGTTAGGGTTAGATAGGGTACGTTTTAAGGTTGGATAGGGTTTGGGGTTAGAGTTAGGGTCTAGGGTTAAGGGTTAGGTTTAGAGGGTTAGGGGTTATGGTTAGGGTTATGGCTTAGGGTTAGCATCAGGGTTAGGGTCAGACCTAGGGCTAGGGTTAGAGTTATGGTTAGATTTAGGGCTAGGGTTAGGGTTAGGGTTATTTTTAGTGCTTAGGGTTAGAGGGTTAGGGTTAGAGGGTTAGGGGTAGGGTTAGGGTTAGAATTTAGGGTTAGGGGGTTAGGGTTAGATAGGGGTTGTTTTAAGGTTGGATAGGGTTTGGGGTTAGAGTTAGGGTTAGGGTTTGGGTTAAAGGTTAGGGTTAAGGGTTAGGGTTATGGCTTAGGGTTAGCATTAGGGTTAAGGTCAGTCCTAGAGCTAGGGTTAGAGTTAGGATTAGCATAAGGGTTAGGGCTATGGTTACGGCTAGGGTTAGGGTTTTTTTTAGTGCTAGGTTTAGAGGGTTAGTATTAGGGTTACAGGGATAGGGTTAGGGTTAGGGTTATTTTTCGTGCTTAGGGTTAGAGGGTTAGGGGTAGGGTTAGAATTTAGGGTTAGGGAGTTAGGGTTAGATACTTAGGGTTAGGGTTAGGCTTAGGCTTAGGGTTAGGGCTAGGGGATAGGGTTAGGGTGAGATACTTAGGGTTTGGTTTAGGGTAAGGGTTAGGGGTTAGGGTTAGGGTTAGATACTTAGGGTTAGGGTTAGGGTTAGGGCTAGGGTTAGGGTGAGATGCTTAGGGTTAGGCTTAGGGTAAGGGTTAGGTTTAGGGATAGGGTTAGATACTTAGGGTTAGAGTTTTAGGATTAGGGTAAGGGTTAGGGTTAGAGGGTTAGGGTTAGGGTTAGGGTTGCAGTTAGTGTTAGGGTTGGGGTTAAGGTTAGGGTTAGTGGTTAGGGGTTAATGGTTAGGTTTAGGGTTGGGTGAGGTTTGGGTTAGGGTTAGGGCTTGTCTATGGCTAGGATTGGGGGTTAGGGGTTAGGGTTAGATACTTAGGGTTAGGGTTAGTTACATAGGGTTAGGGTTAGATACATAGCGTTAGGTTTAGCTACCTAGGGTTAGCGTTAGGGGGTTAGGGTTAGAGGGTTAGGTTAGGTTAGGGCTTGGGTTAGATTTAGAGGGTTAGGGTTAGATACATAGGGTTAGGGTTTAGATTTGATACATAGTTTTAGGGTTACAGTTAGATATGTGTTAGGGGGTTAGGGATAGAGGTTAAGGTTAGGGTTAGGGATGGGGTTAGGAGTTCGGGTTAGGGGGTTAGGGTTAGAGGGTTAGGGTTAGATAGGGTACGTTTTAAGGTTGGATAGGGTTTGGGGTTAGAGTTAGGGTCTAGGGTTAGGGTTAGGTTTAGAGGGCTAGGGGTTATGGTTAGGGTTATGGCTTAGGGTTAGGGTCAGACCTAGGGCTAGGGTTAGAGTTAGGGTTAGAATTAGGGTTAGGACTAGGGTTAGGGTTAATATTAGTGCTTAGGGTTAGAGGATTAGGGTTAGAGGGTTAGGGGTAGGGTTAGGGTTAGAATTTAGGGTTAGGGAGTTAGGGTTAGATAGGGTTTGTTTTAAGGTTGGATAGGGTTTGGGGTTAGGGTTAGGGTTTGGGTTAAAGGTTAGGGTTAAGGGTTAGGGTTATGGCTTAGGGTTAGCATTACGGTTAGGGTCAGGCCTAGAGCTAGGGTTAGAGTTAGGATTATCATTAGGGTTAGGGCTATGGTTACGGCTAGGGTTAGGGTTTTTTTAGTGCTAGGTTTAGAGGGTTAGGATTAGGGTTACAGGGTTAAGGTTAGGATTAGGGTTATTTTTAGGGCTAGGGTTAGGGTTAGAGGGTTAGGGTTAGGGGGTTAGGGTAAGAGGGTTAGGGTTAAGGTGAGAGGGTTAAGGTTATGGTTAGAGGGTTAGGGTTAGATTCTTATGGTTAGGGTTAGTGTTAGAGCATTAGGATTAGGGTAAGGGTAACGGTAAGGGTTAGAGGGTTAGGGTTAGGGCTAGGGGATAGGGTTAGGGTGAGATACTTAGAGTTAGGGTTAGGGTTAGATACTTAGGGTTAGGGTTAGGCTTAGGGTTACGGTAAGGGATAGGGTTAGATACTTAGGGTTAGGGTTTGAGTTTTAGGGTTAGGGTTAGGGTAAGGGTTAGGGTTAGAGGGTTAGGGTGTTACAGTTAGTGTTATGGTTAGGGTTAGAGGGTTAGGGTTAGAGGGTTAGGGTTAGAGGGTTAGGGGTAGGGTTAGGGTTAGAATTTAGGGTTAGGGGGTTAGGGTTAGATAGGGGTTGTTTTAAGGTTGGATAGGGTTTGGGGTTAGAGTTAGGGTTTAGGGTTTGGGTTAAAGGTTAGGGTTAAGGGTTAGGGTTATGGCTTAGGGTTAGCATTAGGGTTAAGGTCAGGCCTAGAGCTAGGGTTAGAGTTAGGATTAGCATAAGGGTTAGGGCTATGGTTACGGCTAGGGTTAGGGTTTTTTTTAGTGCTAGGTTTAGAGGGTTAGTATTAGGGTTACAGGGATAGGGTTAGGGTTAGGGTTATTTTTCGTGCTTAGGGTTAGAGGGTTAGGGGTAGGGTTAGAATTTAGGGTTAGGGAGTTAGGGTTAGATACTTAGGGTTAGGGTTAGGCTTAGGCTTAGGGTTAGGGCTAGGGGATAGGGTTAGGGTGAGATACTTAGGGTTTGGTTTAGGGTAAGGTTTAGGGGTTAGGGTTAGATACTTAGGGTTAGGGTTAGGCTTAGGGTTAGGGCTAGGGGATAGGGTTAGGGTGAGATGCTTAGGGTTAGGCTTAGGGTAAGGGTTAGGTTTAGGGATAGGGTTAGATACTTAGGGTTAGAGTTTTAGGATTAGGGTAAGGGTTAGGGTTAGAGGGTTAGGGTGTTACAGTTAGTGTTATGGTTAGAGTTAGAGGGTTAGGGTTAGAGGGTTATGGTTTAGGGTTAGGGTTGCAGTTAATGTTAGGGTTGGGGTTAAGGTTAGGGTTAGTGGTTAGGGGTTAATGGTTAGGTTTAGGGTTGGGTGAGGTTTGGGTTAGGGTTAGGGCTTGTCTATGGCTAGGATTGGGGGTTAGGGTTAGATACTTAGGGTTAGGGTTAGTTACATAGGGTTAGGGTTAGATACATAGCGTTAGGTTTAGCTACCTAGGGTTAGCGTTAGGGGGTTAGGGTTAGAGGGTTAGGTTAGGGCTTGGGTTAGATTTAGAGGGTTAGGTTTAGATACATAGGGTTAGGGTTTAGATTTGATACATAGTTTTAGGGTTACAGTTAGATATGTGTTAGGGGGTTAGGGATAGAGGTTAAGGTTAGGGTTAGGGATGGGGTTAGGAGTTAGGGTTAGGGGGTTAGGGTTAGAGGGTTAGGGTTAGATAGGGTACATTTTAAGGTTGGATAGGGTTTGGGGTTAGAGTTAGGGTCTAGGGTTAGGGTTAGGTTTAGAGGGCTAGGGGTTATGGTTAGGGTTAGGGTTATGGCTTAGGGTTAGGGTCAGACCTAGGGCTTGGGTTAGAGTTAGGGTTAGAATTAGGGTTAGGGCTAGGGTTAGGGTTAATTTTAGTGCTTAGGGTTAGAGGATTAGGGTTAGAGGGTTAGGGTTAGAATTTAGGGTTAGGGAGTTAGGGTTAGATAGGGTTTGTTTTAAGGTTGGATAGGGTTTGGGGTTAGGGTTAGGGTTTGGGTTAAAGGTTAGGGTTAAGGGTTAGGGTTATGGCTTAGGGTTAGCATTACGGTTAGGGTCAGGCCTAGAGCTAGGGTTAGAGTTAGGATTATCATTAGGGTTAGGGCTATGGTTACGGCTAGGGTTAGGGTTAGGGTTTTTTTAGTGCTAGGTTTAGAGGGTTAGGATTAGGGTTACAGGGTTAAGGTTAGGATTAGGGTTATTTTTAGGGCTAGGGTTAGGGTTAGAGGGTTAGGGTTAGGGGGTTAGGGTAAGAGGGTTAGGGTTAAGGTGAGAGGGTTAAGGTTATGGTTAGAGGGTTAGGGTTAGATTCTTATGATTAGGGTTAGTGTTAGAGCATTAGGATTAGGGTAAGGGTAACGGTAAGGGTTAGAGGGTTAGGGCTAGGGGATAGGGTTAGGGTGAGATACTTAGAGTTAGGGTTAGGGTTAGGGTTAGATACTTAGGGTTAGGGTTAGGCTTAGGGTTACGGTAAGGGATAGGGTTAGATACTTAGGGTTAGGGTTTGAGTTTTAGGATTAGGGTTAGGGTAAGGGTTAGGGTTAGAGGGTTAGGGTGTTACAGTTAGTGTTATGGTTAGAGTTAGAGGGTTAGGGTTAGAAGGTTATGGTTATGGTTTAGGGTTAGAGTTAGGGTTAGGGTTGGGGTTAAGGTTAGGGTTAGTGGTTAGGGTTAGGGGTTAAGGTTAGGGGTTAGTGGTTAGGGTTAGGGTTGGGTGAGGTTTGGGTTAGGGTTAGTGCTTGTCTAGGGCTAGGATTGGGGGTTAGGGGTTAGGGTTAGATACTTAGGGTTAGGGTTAGATACATAGGGTTAGGGTTTGGATTTGATACATAGTTTTAGGGTTACAGTTAGATATGGGTTAGGGGGTTAGGGATAGAGGGTTAAGGTTAGGGATGGGGTTAGGGGTTAGGAGTTAGGGTTAGGGTTAGGTTTAGGGGTTAGTGCTTAGGGTTAGGGGATTGGTTTTAAGGTTGGGTGAGGTTTGGGTTAGGGTTAGGGTTACGTTGTTAGGATTAGGGTTAGCGTTAGAGGGTTAGAGGGTGAGGGTTAGGGTTAGAGAGTTAAGGTTATGGTTAGGGTTAGAGGGATAGGGTTAGAGTTAGGGTTAGGGTTAGAGGGATAGGGTTAGAGGGTTAGGGTTAGGGGGTTAGGGTTAGATAGGGTTAGGGTTAGATAAGGTATGTTTTAAGGTTGGATAGGGTTTGGTGATAGAGTTAGAGTCTAGGGTTAGGGTTAAGGGTTAGGGTTAGAGGGTTAGGGGTTATGGTTAGGGTTATGGCTTAGGGTTAGCTTTAGGGTTAGGGTCAGACCTAGGGCTAGGGTTAGAGTTAGGGTTAGAATTAGGGCTAGGGTTAGGGCTAGGGTTAAGGCTATTTTTAGTGCTTAGGGTTAGAGGGTTAGGGTTAGAGGGTTAGGGGTAGGGTTAGGGTTAGAATTTTGGGTTAGGGTGTTAGAGTTAGGGTTAGGGGGTTAGGGTTAGATAGGGTTTGTTTTAAGGTTGGATAGGGTTTGGGGTTAGAGTTAGGGTTAGGGTTTATGGTTTGGGTTAAAGGTTAGGGTTAGTGTTATGGCTTAGGGTTAGGGTTATGGCTTAGGGTTAGCATTAGGGTTAGGGTCAGGCCTAGAGCTAGGGTTAGAGTTAGGATTAGCATTAGAGTTAGGGCTATGGTTACGGCTAGGATTAGGGTTTTTTTTAGTGCTAGGTTTAGAGAGTTAGGTTTAGAGGGTTAGGGTTAGAATTAGGGTTAGGGTTATTTTTAGGGCTAGGGTTAGGATTAGAGGGTTAGGGTTAGGGAGTTAGGGTTAGAGGGTTAGGGTTAAGGTGAGAGGGTTAGGGTTAAGGTGAGAGGGTTAGGGCTTAGGGTTAAGGTTAGATACTTACGGTTAGGGTTAGTGTTAGAGCATTAAGATTAGGGTTAGGGTAAGGGTTAGAGGGTTAGGGTTAGGCTTAGGGTAAGGGTTAGGGGTTAGGGTTAGATACTTAGGGTTATGCTTAGGGTTATTGTAAGGGTTATGGGTTAGGTTTAGAGTTAGAGTGTTAGGATTAAGGTAAGGGTTAGGGTTAGAGGGTTAGGGTGTTACAGTTAGGGTTATGGTTAGTGTTAGAGGGTTAGGGTTAGAGGGTTACGGTTTAGGATTAGGGTTAGAGTTAGGGTTAGAGTTAGTGTTAGGGTTGGGGTTAAGGTTAGGGTTAGGGGTTAATCTTAGGGGTTAGGGGTTAGTGGTTAGAGTTAGATACTTAGGGTTAGGGTTAGAATCTTAGGGTTAGGGTTAGGCTTAGGGTTG
Source organism: Pelophylax lessonae (assembly GCF_965119305.1). NCBI lineage: Eukaryota > Metazoa > Chordata > Amphibia > Anura > Ranidae > Pelophylax > Pelophylax lessonae. Next base: position 38,142 of record NW_028119973.1, read on the forward strand.
GGGTAAGGGATAGAGTTAGATACTTAGGGTTAGGGTTAGAGTTTTAGGATTAGGGTTAGGGTGTTACAGTTAGTGTTATGGTTAGAGTTAGAGGGTTAGGGTTAGAGGGTTAGGGGTAGGGTTAGTGTTAGGGTTGGGGTTAAAGTTAGGGTTAGTGGTTAGGGTTAGGGGTTAAGGTTAGGGGTTAATGGTTAGGGTTAGGGTTGGGTGAGGTTTGGGTTAGGGTTAGGGCTTGTCTAGGGCTAGGATTGGGGGTTAGGGGTTAGGGTTAGATACTTAGGGTTAGTATTAGTTACATAGGATTAGGGTTAGATACATAGGGTTAGGTTTAGATACCTAGGGTTAGCATTAGGGGGTTAAGGTTAGAGGGTTAGGTTAGGGTTAGGGCTAGGGCTAGACATAGAGGGTTAGGGTTAGATACATAGGGTAAGGGTTTGGATTTGATACATAGTGTTAGGGTTACAGTTAGATATGGGTTAGGGGGTTAGGGATAGAGGGTTAAGGTTAGGGATGGAGTTAGGGGTTAGGAGTTAGGGTTAGGGAGTTAGGGTTAGGGTTTGGGGGTTAGGGTTAGATAGGCTACGTTTTAAGGTTGGATAGGGTTTGGGGTTAGAGTTAGGGTCTAGGGTTAGGTTTAGAGGGTTAGGGGTTATGGTTAGGGTTAGGGTTATGGATTAGGGTTAGCAATAGGGTTAGGGTCAGACCTAGGGCTAGGGTTAGAGTTAGGGTTAGAATTAGGGTTAGGGCTTGGGTTAGGGTTATTTTTAGTGCTTAGGGTTAGAAGGTTAGGGTTAGAGGGTTAGGGGTAGGGTTAGGGTTTGAATTTAGGGTTAGGGGGTTAGGGTTAGGGGGTTAGGGTTAGATAGGGTTTGTTTTAAGGTTGGATAGGGTTTGGGGTTAGAGTTAGGGTTAGGGTTTAGGGTTTGGGTTAAAGTTTAGGGTTAAGGGTTAGGGTTAGGGTTATGGCTTAGGGTTAGCATTAGGGTTAAGGTCAGGCCTAGAGCTAAGGTTAGAGTTAGGATTAGCATTAGGGTTAGGGCTATGGTTACGGCTAGGGTTAGGGTTTTTTTAGTGCTAGGTTTAGAGGGTTAGGATTAGGGTTAGGGTTTGGGTTAGGGTTATTTTTAGTGCTTAGGGTTAGAGGGTTAGGGGTAGGGTTAGGGGTAGAATTTAGGGTTAGGGAGTTAGGGTTAGGGTTAGATACTTAGGGTTATGGTTAGGGTTAGGGCTAGGGAATAGGGTTAGGGTGAGATACTTAGGGTTAGGTTTAGGGTAAGGGTTAGGGGTTACGGTTAGGGTTAGATACTTAGGGTTAGGCTTAGGGTTAGATACTTAGGGTTAGAGTTTTAGAATTAGGGTAAGGGTTAGGGTTAGAGGGTTAGGGTGTTACAGTTAGTGCTATGGTTAGAGTTAGAGGGTTAGGGTTAGAGTTGAGGTTAAGGTTAGGGTTAGTGTTTAGGGTTAGGGGTTAAGGTTAGGGGTTAATGGTTAGGGTTAGGGTTGGTGAGGTTTGGGTTAGGGTTAGGGCTTGTCTAGGGCTAGGATTGGGGGTTAGGGGTTAGGGTTAGATACTTAGGGTTAAGGTTAGTTACATAGGGTTAGGGTTAGATACATAGGGTTCGGTTTAGATACCTAGGGTTAGCGTTAGGGGTTGGGGCTTGGTTTAGATATAGAGGGTTAGGGTTAGATACATAGGGTTAGGGTTCGGTTTTGATACATAGTGTTAGGGTTACAGTTAGATATGGGTTAGGGGGTTAGGGATAGAGGGTTAAGGTTAGGGTTAGGGATGGGTTAGGAGTTAGGGTTAGGGGTTAGGGATGGGTTAGGGGTTAGGAGTTAGGGTTAGGAGGTTAGGGTTAGATAGGGTACGTTTTAAGGTTGGATAGGGTTTGGTGTTAGATTTAGGGTCTAGGGTTAGGGTTAAGGGTTAGATTTAGAGGGTTAGGGGTTATGGTTAGGGTTATGGCTTAGGGTTAGCATTAGGGTTAGGGTCAGACCTATTGTTAGAGTTAGGGTTAGAATTAGGGTTAGGGCTAGGGTTAGGGTTAGGGTTATTTTTACTGCTTAGAGTTAGAGGGTTAGGGTTAGAGGGTTAGGGGTAGGGTTAGAATTTAGGGTTAGGGGGGTTAGGGTTAGATAGGGTTTGTTTTAAGGTTGGATAGGGTTTGGGGTTAGAGTTAAGGTTAGGGTTACGGTTTAGGGTTATGGCTTAGGGTTAGCATTAGGTTAAGGTCAGGCCTAGAGCTAGGGTTAGAGTTAGGATTAGCATTAGGGTTAGGGCTATGGTTACGGCTAGGGTTAGGGTTTTGTTAGTGCTAGGTTTAGAGGGTTAGGATTAGGGTTACAGGGTTAGGGTTAGAATTAGGGTTAGGGTTATTTTTAGGGTTAGGGTTAGAGGGTTAGGGTTAGGGGGTTAGGGTAAGAGGGTTAGGGTTAAGGTGAGAGGGTTAGGGTTATGGTTAGAAGGTTAGGGCTTAGGGTTAGGTTCTTACTGTTAGGGTTAGTGTTAGAGCATTAGGATTAGGGTAACAGTAAGGGTTAGAGGGTTAGGGTTAGAGGGTTAGGGTTAGGGCTAGGGGATAGGGTTAGGGTGAGATACTTAGGGTTAGGCTTAGGGTAAGGGTTAGGGGTTAGGCTTAGGGTTAGGGTAAGGGTTAGGGATAGGGTTAGGGTTAGAGTTTTAGGATTAGGGTAAGGGTTAGGGTTAGAGGGTTAGGGTGTTACAGTTAGTGTTATAGTTAGGGGGCTAGGGTTAGAGGGTTAGGGTTATGGTTTAGGGTTAGAGTTAGTGTTAGGGTTGGGGTTAAGTTTAGGGTTAGTGGTTAGGGTTAGGGGTTAAGGTTAGGGGTTAATGGTTAGGGTTAGGGTTGGGTGAGGTTTGGGTTAGGGTTAGGGCTTGTCTAGGGCTAGGATTGGGGGTTAGGGGTTAGGGTTAGATACTTAGGGTTAGGGTTAGTTACATCGGGTTAGGGTTAGATACATAGGGTTAGGTTTAGATACCTAGGGTTAGCGTTAGGGGGTTAAGGTTAGAGGGTTAGGTTAGGGTTAGGGCTAGGGTTAGATATAGAGGGTTAGGGTTAGATACATAGGGTAAGGGTTTGGATTTGATACATAGTGTTTGGGTTACAGTTAGATATGGGTTAGGGGGTTAGGGATAGAGGGTTAAGGTTAGGGTTAGGGATGACGTTAGGGGTTAGGAGTTAGGGTTAGGGTTTGGGGGTTAGGGTTAGATAGGGTATGTTTTAAGGTTGGATAGGGTTTGGGGTTAGAGTTAGGGTCTAGGGTTAGGTTTAGAGGGTTAGGGGTTATGGTTAGGGTTATGGCTTAGGGTTAGCAATATTGTTAGGGTCAAAACTAGGGCTAGGGTTAGAGTTAGGGTTAGAATTAGGGTTAGGGCTAGGGTTAGGGTTATTTTTAGTGCTTAGGGTTAGAGGGTTAGGGTTTGAATTTAGGGTTAGAGGGTTAGGGTTAGGGGGTTAGGGTTAGATAGGGTTTTTTTAAGGTTGGATAGGGTTTGGGGTTAGAGTTAGGGTTAGGGTTTAGGGTTTGGGTTAAAGGTTAGGGTTAAGGGTTAGGGTTATGGCTTAGGGTTAGCATTAGGGTTAGAGTCAGGCCTAGAGCTAGGGTTAGAGTTAGGATTAGCGTTAGGGTTAGGGCTATGGTTACGGCTAGGGTTAGGGTTTTTTTAGTGCTAGGTTTAGAGGGTTAGGATTAGGGTTACAGGGTTAGGGTTAGAGGGTTAGGGTTAGAATTTAGGGTTAGGGAGTTAGGGTTAGAATTAGATAGAGTTTGTTTTAAGGTTTGATAGGGTTTGGGGTTAGAGTTAGGGTTTAGGGTTTGGGTTAAAGGTTAGGGTTAAGGGTTAGTGTTAGGGTTAGGGTTATGGCTTAGGGTTAGCATTAGGGTTAGGGTCAGGCCTAGAGCTAGGGTTAGAGTTAGGATTAGCATTAGGGTTAGGGCTATGGTTATGGCTAGGGTTAGGGTTTTTTTAGTGCTAGGTTTAGAGGGTTAGGATTAGGGTTACAGGGTTAGGGTTAGAATTAGGGTTAGGGTTTGGGTTAGGGTTATTTTTAGTGCTTAGGGTTAGAGGGTTAGGGGTAGAATTTAGGGTTAGGGAGTTAGGGTTATGGTTAGGCTTAGGGTTAGGGTTAGGGGATAGGGTTAGGGTTAGATACTTCAGGTTATGGTTAGGCTTAGGGTTAGGGCTAGGGGATAGGGTTGGGTGAGATACTTAGGGTTAGGTTTAGGGTAAGGGTTAGGGTTAGATACTTAGGGTTAGGCTTAGGGCTATGGTTAGACACTTAGGGTTAGGGTTAGAGTTTTAGGATTAGGGTAAGGGTTAGGGTTAGAGGGTTAGGGTGTTACAGTTAGTGCTATGGTTAGAGTTAGAGGGTTAGGGTTTAGGGTTAGGGTTGAGGTTAAGGTTAGGGTTAATGGTTAGGGTTAGGGGTTAAGGTTAGGGGTTAGGAGTTAATGGTTAGGGTTAGGGTTGGGTGAGGTTTGGGTTAGGGCTTGTCTAGGGCTAGGATTGGGGGTTTGGGGTTAGGGTTAGATACTTAGGGTTAGGGTTAGTTACATAGGGTTAGGGTTAGATACATAGGGTTAGGTTTAGATACCTAGGGTTAGCGTTAGGGGGTTAGGGTTAGAGGGTTAGGTTAGGGTTAGGGCTTGGGTTAGATATAGAGGGTTAGGGTTAGATACATAGGGTTAGGGTTCGGTTTTGATACATAGTTTTAGGGTTACAGTTAGAGTTAGGGTTAGGGAGTTAGGGTTAGGGTTAGATAGGGTACGTTTTAAGGTTGGATAGGGTTTGGGGTTAGAGTTAGGGCCTAGGGTTAGGGTTAAGGGTTAGGTTTAGAGGGTTAGGGGTTATGGTTAGGGTTATGGCTTAGGGTTAGCATTAGGGTAAGGGTCAGACCTATTGTTAGAGTTAGGGTTAGAATTAGGGTTAGGGCTAGGGTTAGGGTTATTTTTACTGCTTAGGGTTAGAGGGTTAGGGTTAGAGGGTTAGGGGTAGAATTTAGGGTTAGGGGGGTTAGGGTTAGATAGGGTTTGTTTTAAGGTTGGATAGGGTTTGGGGTTAGAGTTAGGGTTAGGGTTAAGGTTAAGGGTTAGGGTTAGCATTAGGTTTAGGGTCAGGCCTAGAGCTAGACCCTAAGGGTTAGACCCTAGCATTAGGGTTAGGGCTATGGTTACGGCTAGGGTTAATGTTTTTTTAGTGCTAGGTTTAGAGGTTTAGGATTAGGGTTACAGGGTTAGGGTTAGAATTAGGGTTAGGGTTATTTTTAGGGTTAGGGTTAGAGGGTTAGGGTTAGGGGGTTAGGGTAAGAGGGTTAGGGTTAAGGTGAGAGGGTTAGGGTTATGGTTAGACGGTTAGGACTTAGGGTTAGGTTCTTACTGTTAGGGTTAGTGTTAGAGCATTAGTATTAGGGTAAGGGTAAGGGTTAGAGGGTTAGGGTTAGGGGGTTAGGGTTAGGGCTAGGGGATAGGGTTAGGGTGAGATACTTAGGGTTAGGGTTAGGCTTAGGGTAAGGGTAAGGGATAGGGTTAGATACTTAGGGTTAGGGTTAGAGTTTTAGGATTAGGGTAAGGGTTAGGGTGTTACAGTTAGGGTTATGGTTAGAGTTATGGCACTTTTCCACTGCAAGTACCGGCTAGTACCGGCTCGGCTCTACTCGGCCCTGCTTGGCCCGGTTTGCTTTTCCACTGCCGGTACCGCATGGTATAGTGTCGGAAAGGTTCGGTACGGTACGGTATAGGTTTGTTTTTCCACTAAAGTAGTACTAAAGTTAAGTGGGTGGGATAACAACGGGGTGGGTGTGATTCTCTGACCAATCAGTGGCTAGTAGTGACTGCATGCAAAGAATTATTGTGGGATATGGTACCAGTTTGGTACCTGTTGGAACCACAATCGAGTAGGTACTGTTTTTTCAGAGCCGTACCGTACCGTTCGGTTCCATGCAGTGGAAAAGCAAACCTATACCGTACCGAACCGTTCCGACCCTATACCATGCGGTACCGCAGTGGAAAAGCACAAAAGCTTTAGAGGGTTAGAATTAGGGTTAGGGTTATTTTTAGGGCTAGGGTTAGGATTAGAGGGTTAGGGTTAGAGGATTAGGATTAGTGTTATGGCTTAGGGCTAGGGTTAGGGTTAATGTTATGGTTAGGGTTATGGCTTAGGGTTAGGGTCTAATTTAAAATGTGAGAGGGGGATATGAAATTTACCTTCGGGCTGAAGCCCCTGGTCTTTTCCCCACCTAGCAATGCCCCTGCGTGGTGTGGTGGAAGGAGCACTTATCTGGAACATTCTACTGTTTATCCAGTACAGTATTTTTCACCATATGTTGGGACTGTGATTCACTCACTGATTGTAGGGTGAATGTACTAGTGAGCTGGTGGATATTCAGAGTCTAACGCTACTAATGTGATGATGTATTGTGCTCTATTTATGGACTATTCTCTCATTTCATGATTATTAGATTGATGGACTTATATAGTATTTGCTGGACATTTATTTATTGTTTAGGACTTCATAGGCGCTGGGTGTGATTTTATAAATTGATACATTTTATATTTTGACTATATTTGGAATATCGGTAATATCGGCAGGTTCCGGGGCCGATACCGATATATATCGGGAAAAGTGAATATCGGCCCTCCCATAATCGGCTTTGCCGATAATCGGTCGATCCCTAATTCAGAGTCATTGGATCCTTCTTCCCCAGCTCAAGAAGAAGAGCTCCATGCTTTAGCAATACCTGTGAGCTATGAAAAGACTTTACATTTATACAGATAGAGATTTACAGAGCTTTTGGTTCCATTTGAAGGGCCAGAAGTTTGTTTTTACTTCGGCAGGTAAACCAATCAAACATGCTAGGTTAAGTGATTGGCTGTCTTCAGCCTTCCAGCTTCTTACTAAGGTAGCAATACTAACATTAAAACTCACACATGGAAGCAGCTTGACCCATGGACCGTGTCATAAGTCAAGGCAGTTATGGCTATCTTAGTAAATGAGTGTGGGATAGTGCCAGGGTTCACCATAGTTGTTTTTTATAATGACCGTTTCTTGTTTTACCTGTTACCAAAGGTGTTACCAAAAGCTGAACATCCCTTCCAGAGATTACAAAAGGTTATATCAAGATGCCCAAGTCAGGATCTTATGAGTATGCATTTTATCTGCATGGACATGTTTTCTGGATGGCCAGAGGCAAATACTACTGCAAAGGCCACAGTAAAAGGTGTTTTTAGAAGTAGTTTGTAAGTACGGAGTCCCAGAAGCTAGAGAGTAACAGAGGAACTATTTTTATGAGAGAGTCCTTACAAAAAGTTTTGAGGTTTTATTTTACACCTCCTACCATCTACAATGTAGTGGAAAAAGTAGAGTAAGAAACTAGAAAACGATTGCCTGAATGTCTTCACATATTTTTTTATTAAGCAGTAAGGGGATTTGTCTCAGCAGCTGAAGGCCTCCTTTCAGATCTCACAGAGAATGTTTCTGGTCTACAAGCTCATTTATGTGTTTTCTCCCCAATTCCAGATCCTAAACGTTTGGAAGGATCTGATAAACTAAAGCCAGGTGACTTGTGGATTGTTAAGACATTTATAAATATATATATTTAATGTGATTTGAAAAGTAGTTCAGTCATGTTGAAGTCCTATTGTCTTCTATACGTCTTCCATTTTATGTAGAATTGTCTGTGATTACCTATGCTAATAAGTCAGCATGTTCACAATTAAGCTAGAAGGCCATTCTGGCCATAGGAGTGTGCAGCCAATTACTCTGTAAATATTTTTTATCAATCGTTTTTTTACAATGAAAAGTCATTTTGTCTGGATTGCTTCCCCGACTCCAGGGGATCTCCTCCGCCTTCCTACCTTGGGCGCTACGATCCAGGTGTCCAAAGAGGCCTTCCTTGGCACCTCAGTCTCGCCATTACCATCTCCCATGACTCCAGTCCTCGGCAATCCTGAGATTCCTCCCGGTTCCCAGAACCCCCAGTTCCAGTGATTGGTCTCGGGTGGCGGTACTCGTGTTTGGGATTTTCTTGGGGATGATGGAAATCTAGTTCCGAGTGCGGTTGCATCTGCTTCCGACCCCCCCCCCCCATCCCCCTGGACTTCTGGTGTAGTTTTCAATTAAGACATTTCCTGCATCACTGCAACCGCAAGCCGGGTATTTCCCGGCAACTCACGAAGTTGGAATCCATTTGTCAGAGGGGAGAACCAATCCGTCACGGCCTTTCTATTCTCTACAAGGCCTTGCTTCGCCCGGCATCTGATTTTTGCCCTCAGTTTCTTTCCCAATGGGAATCTGACCTCAACAATCTCAGGCTTCCCAAAATGAGAAGATTTTGTATTTTGCGCAAAAATCCTCCATAGCTTCAAAGTTCAGGAAACTGGGTACAAGATCCTGAACAGATGGTATAGGGTGCCCACAACTCTCCATCAATATTTCCCGCAGGTTCCAGATATATGCTGGCGCTGCAATGGTGAACGGGGCACCATACTGCACATTTTTTGGATGTGCCTAAAACTCAAACCCTTTTGGCAGACAGTGACTGACACCATTATACATCTGACCAATGTGGATCTGGCAGACGACCCAGCGGCATGCCTGCTCCACCTCACGCAGAGGCCGATCAAGAAATACAAATTCTCCCTGACCATTCAACTCCTGAATGCAGCCAGGGCCTGCATTCCTGTCTGTTGGAGATCGGTACACCTGCCAACGAGGTCTCTCTGGTATACTAAAATAAATGAACTCATGGACATGGAAGACCTTACAGCCACTCATCACGGTAGGGAGGGGTCCTTTTGTGACACCTGGGGACCTTGTCTGTACTTTGTTGGTACAGATGCATATCTACAGGAGGCCACACGGCATGACGTTTCTGTGTGAGTGATGCCTGGCAGCCCCCGGGGGTGGGGTCATGGATCCCTTCTCCTTTACAGTCATTTACCCTCCTTTCTTTTATTGCCTTTCTCTTTTACCTGTTCCCATTTCCACTATATCCCAACCTCATTCTCTGTATAGTTGGCGCTCACATTACACCACTCATAACCACTGAATCCACGACATGGACATGGAAGACCTTACAGCCACTCATCACGGTAGGGAGGGGTCCTTTTGTGACACCTGGGGACCTTGTCTGTACTTTGTTGGTACAGACGCATACAGACTACAGGAGGCCGCACGGCATGATGTTTCTGTGTGAGTGATGCCTGGCAGCCCCCGGGGGTGGGGGCACGGATCCCTTCTCCTTTACAGTCATTTACCCTCCTTTCTTTTATTGCCTTTCTCTTTTACCTGTTCCCATTTCCACTATATCCCAACCTCATTCTCTGTATAGTTGGCGCTCACATTACACCACTCATAACCACTGAATCCACGACATGGACATGGAAGACCTTACAGCCACTCATCACGGTAGGGAGGGGTCCTTTTGTGACACCTGGGGACCTTGTCTGTACTTTGTTGGTACAGACGCATACAGACTACAGGAGGCCGCACGGCATGATGTTTCTGTGTGAGTGATGCCTGGCAGCCCCCGGGGGTGGGGGCACGGATCCCTTCTCCTTTACAGTCATTTACCCTCCTTTCTTTTATTGCCTTTCTCTTTTACCTGTTCCCATTTCCACTATATCCCAACCTCATTCTCTGTATAGTTGGCGCTCACATTACACCACTCATAACCACTGAATCCACGACATGGACATGGAAGACCTTACAGCCACTCATCACGGTAGGGAGGGGTCCTTTTGTGACACCTGGGGACCTTGTCTGTACTTTGTTGGTACAGACGCATACAGACTACAGGAGGCCGCACGGCATGATGTTTCTGTGTGAGTGATGCCTGGCAGCCCCCGGGGGTGGGGGCACGGATCCCTTCTCCTTTACAGTCATTTACCCTCCTTTCTTTTATTGCCTTTCTCTTTTACCTGTTCCCATTTCCACTATATCCCAACCTCATTCTCTGTATAGTTGGCGCTCACATTACACCACTCATAACCACTGAATCCACGAATCCTCTTCCTGTAGTGCCATCCCATGTTTCTTACTACGGGACTACCATCCCTTGACCCGCATATCTGTTTCCGAATACTCGAGCAGCATGTCTCTTTTTATTTTTCTGCAATGGGGATTGTGCCCCTTGAGACCTGCATTACATGCTCAAGATGGTCCATTTCAAGGGGTGTCTATTATGGAGACACGATGACCCTTTGCACTGGTAATCATTGACCCTTCCTGATCCTTGGGTCATAGTTTTATACCTTGCTGGCCAGCTTTGGTCCTGCACATGAAGTTCTATTACCCTATGTGGAATATGATTATGGTTGATTTTGCTGCCTATTGTTTGTAGTCACCGGTTGACCTTAAAATATTATATTCTTGCAAACTGTTCTATGCATACCTTGTACTGTACACTGTAAGAGGTGAGGTTGTAAAGGAAATTTTTACATGCTGTATATTATTGTATTTTATTTTGTATGTATTGCACACGGCACTAATAATGTTTGCATTATTTCGAGTCCTGATTAGAATTAGCCTGCCTATGTTACGCCCCTTGTTACCATAAAAGTACAATTGTAACAATAATGTGATACCTACATAATCATGTGTATAAAAGCCTTCGACAAGACACAAAAAAATTCCAAGCTCTCCTTAGCGACCAGTCAGCGACCAACCAAATTGACCTATCCAACCATATGCATTAAAAACAGGGGTTTAGTTGCACCCATTTGCAAATACATGCGTAAGTCACAAAGCCCCGTCAAGGCACCCCATTTTTTGTGGTCCTAACTCTAAATTCTGTGTCTCCATATAAAAGCCTTCAACTGCGTCAAATAAAACAGAAGAGTTCATTGGGAAAGATGCGGAGTGTATCTTTTTGTGTCTGTTCCCTACTGTAGTAGTTATTTGGAACCACCAATCAATATGAGGATAGGAGTTGCCTTTCTACAAAATGTCCAGAAGAGTCCCCACATAGGATTGTTACTCTTTATTGCTTTCACAAAATATCCCATAAAGAGAACCAGTCACCAGTTACAACTTTTCAATTTATCTGACTTCATTGAAACATTCATTTTTTTTATCACAGGTATTTCTATACTGCGGACAATTTACACATTTATATTGCACATTCAGATCAGCCCTCTAGGATCTTATAATCTAAAGTCGGCCATAGAAGGATTGAACCTCGGCTGATTCAGCAGGGACAGGCCTGAGATTCAATCCATCCATGGACAGGCTGGTTGTATTGAAATCGATTGACTTCAGTACAATCAGCCTTTCGGATTTTTGTCATGTGATCAGTGCCAGAGGCTATGGCCGCCAGCAGTGATCATTCTATTCTTCCGGCAGAGAATGCTTCCCACTGGCAGAACACAATGGCACTATGGAAGGGATTCCCCCATCTGTGTTGATGGGGAAATTGAGCAATTTTATTAAGTTCCACCCATTGTGGAAAGAAAGAAAATGGCATAATCTATGGCAGGGATCTCCAAACTACGACCCTCCAGCTGTTGCGAAAGTACACGTCCAATGAGGCATTGTAAAACTCTGACATTCACAGACATGATTAGGCACAATGGGAATTGCAGTTCCTTAACAACTGGAGGGCCATAGTTAGGCAGCCCATAGATCAGGGGTCTCCTAAGTCCCTAAGGTTGGCCATAGAGGAGTGCTTTTTATTCTTTTTCAATCAGCCAGCGGGCTGATCAGAAAAAACGAATGAAATCCCCACCCCCATCTGTTCACATAAAAAAAAGAACCTCTAAAGAAACAGTTATATAGGACCGACATTAACAGTACCACACCAACAAGTATTGTTAGGTTAAAATTTTATTACAATATCCAATAACAAAATCCCACAGAAGGGTCTAAATTGAAAATGTAGAAAACACTATAGAGTTTGATAACGTGGTATAGACAGTTACAGGATGATTCATGTTATCACAATAGCCAAATATAGTCATTCCCTCAATATTATGGTCTCAGGATGGAAAGTGGCAGTAGTAGCATCTCGGCTGTTTCTTCGACTCGTTTCACAGGACAGAGCCTTCTTCTTCTTCAGGAAGAGCAGCTTTGGTAGATTTAACTGTCTCCTTACATGAAAACATATACTGTTGAAGCTGTATACAACATATGGAAGCATATACGAGCTGTTTCTTCGACTTGTTTCACAGGACAGAGCATAGAAACATAGAATGTGTCGGCAGATAAGAACCATTTGGCCCATCTAGTCTGCCCAATATATCTGAATCCTATGAATAGTCCCTGGCCCTATCTTATATGAAGGATAGCCTTATGCCTATCCCATGCATGCTTAAACTCCTTCACTGTATTTGCAGCTACCACTTCTGCAGGAAGGTTATTCCATGCATCCACTACTCTCTCAGTAAAGTAATACTTCCTCATATTACTTTTAAACCTTTGCCCCTCTAATTTAAAACTGTGTCCTCTTGTGGTAGTTTTTCTTCTTTTAAATATGCTCTCCTCCTTTACCGAGTTGATTCCCTTTATGTATTTAAAGGTTTCTATCATATCCCCTCTGTCTCTTCTTTCTTCCAAGCTATACATGTTAAGGTCCTTTAACCTTTCCTGGTAAGTTTTTTCCTGCAATCCATGTACTAGTTTAGTAGCTCTTCTCTGAACTCTCTCTAGAGTATCTATATCCTTCTGGAGATATGGCCTCCAGTACTGCGCACAATACTCCAAGTGAGGTCTCACCAGTGTTCTGTACAGCGGCATAAGCACTTCTCTCTTTCTACTGCTTATACCTCTCCCTATACATCCAAGCATTCTGCTGGCATTTTGTGCTGCTCTATTACATTGTCTTCCCACCTTTAAGTCTTCTGAAATAATTACTCCTAAATCCCTTTCCTCAGATACTGAGGTCAGGACTGTGTTAAATATTCTATATTCTGCCCTTGGGTTTTTACGCCCCAGGTGCATTATCTTGCACTTATCCACATTAAATTTTAGTTGCCAGAGTTCTGACCATTCTTCTAGTTTTCCTAAATCCTTTTCCATTTGGCGTTTCCCTCCAGGAACATCAACCCTGTTACATATCTTTGTGTCATCAGCAAAAAGACAAACCTTTCCATCGAGGCCTTTTGCAATATCACTTATGAAGATATTAAACAAAATTGGTCCCAGTACAGATCCCTGAGGTACCCCACTGGTAACATGACCTTGTTCTGAATGTTCTCCATTGACTACAACCCTCTGTTGTCTGTCACTCAGCCACTGCCTAATCCACTCAACAATATGGGAGTCCATGCTCAATGACTGCAGTTTATTGATAAGTCTTCTATGTGGGACAGTGTCAAAAGCCTTACTAAAATCTAGATATGCAATGTCTACTGCACCTCCACCGTCTATTATTTTAGTCACCCAGTCAAAAAAATCTATAAGATTTGTTTGGCATGATCTCCCTGAAGTAAACCCATCCATGGGATTTAAGATGTTCCACAATCCTATCCTTTAATAGGGTTTCCATTAATTTGCCTACTATTGATGTCAGACTCACTGTTCTATAGTTGCTCGATTCCTCCCTACTACCTTTCTTGTGAATGGGCACGACATTTGCCAATGGAAAGTAATCTAGATGTCTTGAACGGTTTACACTGTTATATTTCCTTGGAACTTTTGAGGAAAATTCTTATCACGTTACTATGTGAGATACAGTCGCCAACACTTGCAGGGAGGCCCCAGCGAGATTTGAACTCGCGACCCCTGGTTTACAAGACCAGTGCTCTAACCCCTGAGCTATGGAGCCTTTTTTTTTTTTTTTTTTTTTTTTTCTTCAGGAAGAGCAGCTTTGGTAGATATAACTGTCTCCTTACATGAAAACATATACTGTTGAAGCTGTATACAACATATGGAAGCATATACGAGGCCATGAAGGAGAAAAAGCCACATGGACATGTGGACTCCAAGCCACAGATGAGTTCAGGTAGGTGGGGCCTGGGGGGGGGGGTAGGAAGCACCACCACCCTGGGTGTGGGGAAGTGAGTGCAGATGGAGCCTGGGGGGAAGCTCCACTGCCCACACTCACGACACACCCAGGGTGGTAGCATGCCCTTGGTGGTAGGTAGGGAACCCGGGAAGAGGCATTGTCACCTTTGGTGGTAGAGTGCAGATAGCAGAGCCTTGTATGAGGTATTGCCATCTTTTTTTGGAGATAGATTTAGGTAGGTGGGGTTTGGGAAAAACAGCACAACCCTGAATGTTGGTGAGTGAGGGCAGATAGAGCCTGGGGGGAAGCTCCACTGCCCACACTCACGCCACATCCGGGTTTTAGCATTTCCTTGGTGGTAGGTGAGGTAGGTAGGGGAGCCTGGGAAGAGGCATTGCCACTTGCGGTGGTACAGTGCGGCTAGCAGAGCCTGGGAAGAGGCATTACCATCCTTTGTGGGAGATGGATGCAGGTAGGTGGGGTCTGGGGAAAGCAGCACAACCCTGGGTGTTGGTGAGTGAGGGCAGATGGAGCCTGGGGGGAAGCTCCACCGCCCACACACACGACACATCCAGGGTTGTAGCATGCCTTTGGTGTTAAATTTAGTAGGTAACAGAGCCTGGGAAGAGGTACTGTCACCTTTGGTGGAAGATGAATTGAGGTAGGTGTGGTCTGGGACAAGTACCCACAGTTGATTCAGAGGAAGGCGAAAAACCCCTGCAAAGCAAAATCAAATTTGCTCTAGCAGGGGGAAAAATTCCTTCCTGATCCCCCGAGAGGCAATCGGCTATTCCCTGGATCAACTTTACCTATAAATGTTAGTAGCCAGTCAGGTAGCTGGGACTTGGGGGAAGCCCCACCACACTGGGTGTGGGGTGGGCAGATGGAGCGTGGGGCCGAAGCAGCCCCATGGTGGTAGGTGAGGAGGGTAGCGGAGCCTGGGAAGAGGCATTGCCCCCCGTGGTGGTAGAGTGCAGATTGCAGAGCCTTGTTTGAGGCATTGTCATCTATTGTGGGAGATAGATGCAGGTAGATGGGGTTTGAGAAAAGCAGCAAAACCCTGAATGTTGGTGAGTGAGGGCAGATAGAGCCTGGGGGGAAGCTCCACTGCCCACACTCACGACACATCCGGGGTTTTAGCATTTCCCTGGTGGGAGGTGAGGTAGGTAGGGGAGCCTGGGAAGAGGCATTGCCACTTTCAGTGGTACAGTGCGGCTAGCAGAGCCTGGGAAGAGGCATTACCATCCTATGTGGGAGATGGGATGCAGGTAGGTGGGGTCTGGGGAAAGCAGCACAACCCTGGGTGTTGGTGAGGGCAGATGGAGCCTGGGGGGAAGCTCCACCGCCCACACACACGACACATCCAGGGTTGTAGCATGCCTTTGGTGTTAAATTTAGTAGGTAACAGAGCCTGGGAAGAGGTACTGTCTCCTTTGGTGGAAGATGAATTGAGGTAGGTGTGGTCTGGGAGAAGTACCCTTAGTTGATTCAGAGGAAGGTGAAAAACCCCTGCAAAGCACAATCAAATTTGCTCTAGCAGGGGGAAAAATTCCTTCCTGATCCCCCCGAGAGGCAATCGGCTATTCCCTGGATCAACTTTACCTATAAATGTTAGTAGCCAGTCAGGTAGCTGGGACTTGGGGGAAGCCCCACCACACTGGGTGTGGGGTGGGCAGATGGAGCGTGGGGCCGAAGCAGCCCCATGGTGGTAGGTGAGGAGGGTAGCGGAGCCTGGGAAGAGACATTGCCCCCCGTGGTGGTAGAGTGCAGATTGCAGAGCCTTGTTTGAGGCATTGTCATCTATTGTGGGAGATAGATGCAGGTAGATGGGGTTTGGGAAAAGCAGCAAAACCCTGAATGTTGGTGAGTGAGGGCAGATAGAGCCTGGGGGGAAGCTCCACTGCCCACACTCACGACACATCCGGGGTTTTAGCATTTCCCTGGTGGGAGGTGAGGTAGGTAGGGGAGCCTTGGAAGAGGCATTGCCACTTTCGGTGGTACAGTGCGGCTAGCAGAGCCTGGGAAGAGGCATTACCATCCTATGTGGGAGATGGGATGCAGGTAGGTGGGGTCTGGGGAAAGCAGCACAACCCTGGGTGTTGGTGAGGGCAGATGGAGCCTGGGGGGAAGCTCCACCGCCCACACACACGACACCTCCAGGGTTGTAGCATGCCTTTGGTGTTAAATTTAGTAGGTAACAGAGCCTGGGAAGAGGTACTGTCTCCTTTGGTGGAAGATGAATTGAGGTAGGTGTGGTCTGGGAGAAGTACCCACAGTTGATTCAGAGGAAGGCGAAAAACCCCTGCAAAGCACAATCAAATTTGCTCTAGCAGGGGGAAAAATTCCTTCCTGATCCCCCGAGAGGCAATCGGCTATTCCCTGGATCAACTTTACCTATAAATGTTAGTAGCCAGTCAGGTAGCTGGGACTTGGGGGAAGCACCACCACACTGGGTGTGGGGTGGGCAGATGGAGCGTGGGGCTGAAGCAGCCCCATGGTGGTAGGTGAGGAGGGTAGCGGAGCCTGGGAAGAGGCATTGCCCCCCTTGATGGTAGATTGCAGAGCCTTGTATGAGGCATTGTCATCTATTGTGGGAGATAGATGCAGGTAGGTGGGGTTTGGGAAAAGCAGCACAACCCTGAATGTTGGTGAGTGAGGGCAGATAGAGCCTGGGGGGAAGCTCCACTGCCCACACTCACGACACATCCGGGGTTTTAGCATTTCCTTGGTGGTAGGTGAGGTAGGTAGGGGAGCCTGGGAAGAGGCTGTCAGGTCACCTGTGGCCAGGTGACAACTGCACCCTGTTGGAGGCAGGGGCGCAGCGCAAGGTAGTGAACCCTATAGCAGACTGCTGCGGATGGACCAGAACGTGAACCCAAGATTCCCCAGTGAGCGGAGTCTAAGACCCAGCAGGTGTTCACCAGGGCCTCTAGTGGTGAGGATGGACTTTGCTGCAGCTGGGCCCAGGTCGCGGCCCCTGGGGTCCCCCAGGTCACGCTCCGTAGGGAGAGAAGGGAAGCAGCCACTCAGGACACACAGAATGGTGAAGGTTAACCCGAGTTCGGTGTAACAGGCAGACAAGGGTAGTCAAGGGACAGGCCAAAGGTCAGGGTAACAAGCAAACAGGAATAGTCAGGGACAAGCCAAAAGTCGGTACACAGAGGAGTAATTTCAAGCAAACAGGAACAGGAAACTAATACTGTTGAACAGCAAAGCAGGCCTGCAGTGCGTTGGTTAATATAGACTTCCTGTGATGACCTGGGCGGGGCAGGAACAGGAAGTAGAGGTGATAAAAAGGATCCAGAAATGCAGTCTGACCTCTAATACAGACATGGAGGTACAGGTAAGCTTGCCAAGCTCTATTGCAAGTCCATGACAGGCATTGCCACTTTCGGTGGTACAGTGCGGCTAGCAGAGCCTGGGAAGAGGCATTACCATCCTTTCTGGGAGATGGGATGCAGGTAGGTGGGGTCTGGGGAAAGAAGCACAACCCTGGGTGTTGGTGAGTGAAGGGAGATGGAGCCTGGGGGGAAGCTCCACCGCCCACACTCACGCCACATCCGGGGTGTTAGCATGCCCTTGGTGTTAAATTTAGTAGGTAGCAGAGCCTGGGAAGAGGTACTGTCACCTTTGGTGGAAGATGAATTGAGGTAGGTGTGGTCTGGGAGAAGTACCCACAGTTGATTCAGAGGAGGCAATCAGCTATTCCCTGGATCAACTTTACCTATAAATGTTAGTAGCCAGTCAGGTAGCTGGGACTTGGGGGAAGCCCCACCACACTGGGTGTGGGGTGGGCAGATGGAGCGTGGGGCCGAAGCAGCCCCATGGTGATAGGTGAGGAGGGTAGCGGAGCCTGGGAAGAGGCATTGCGCCCCTTGGTGGTAGAGTGCAGATTGCAGAGCCTTGTATGAGGCATTGTCATCTATTGTGGGAGATAGATGCAGGTAGGTGGGGTTTGGGAAAAGCAGCACAACCCTGAATGTTGGTGAGTGAGGGCAGATAGAGCCTGGGGGGAAGCTCCACTGCCCACACTCACGCCACATCCGGGGTTTTAGCATTTCCTTGGTGGTAGGTGAGGTAGGTAGGGGAGCCTGGGAAGAGGCATTGCCACTTTCGGTGGTACAGTGCGGCTAGCAGAGCCTGGGAAGAGGCATTACCATCCTTTGTGGGAGATGGATGCAGGTAGGTGGGGTCTGGGGAAAGCAGCACAACCCTGGGTGTTGGTGAGTGAGGGCAGATGGAGCCTGGGGGGAAGCTCCACCACCCACACTCACGACACATCCAGGGTTTTATCATGCCTTTGGTGTTAAATTTAGCAGATAACAGAGCCTGGGAAAAGGTACTGTCACCTTTGGTGGAAGATGAATTGAGGTAGGTGAGGTCCGGGAGAGGTACCCACAGTTGATTCAGAGGAAGGCGAAAAACGCCTGCAAAGCACAATCAAATTTGCTCTAGCAGGGGGAAAAATTCCTTCCTGATCCCCCGAGAGGCAATCGGCTATTCCCTGGATCAACTTTACCTATAAATGTTAGTAGCCAGTCAGGTAGCTGGGACTTGGGGGAAGCACCACCACACTGGGTGTGGGGTTGGGTGGGCAGATGGAGCATGGGGCCGAAGCAGCCCCATGGTGGTAGGTGAGGAGGGTAGCGGAGCCTGGGAAGAGGCATTGCCCCCCTTGGTGGTAGAGTGCAGATTGCAGAGCCTTGTATGAGGCATTTTCATCTATTGTGGGAGATAGATGAAGGTAGATGGGGTTTGGGAAAAGCAGCAAAACCCTGAATGTTGGTGAGTGAGGGCAGATAGAGCCTGGGGGGAAGCTCCACTGCCCACACTCACGACACATCCAGGGTTGAAGCATGCCGCTGGTGTTAAATTTAGTAGGTAACAGAGCCTGGGAAGAGGTATGTCACCTTTGGTGATAGATAAGTGTGGGTAGCAGAGCCTGCTAAGAGGCACTGCCCCCCTTGGTGGAAGATGAATTGAGGTAGGTGAAGTCTGGGAGAAGTACCCACAGTTGATTCAGAGGAAGGAAAAAAACCCCTGCAAAGCACAATCAAATTTGCTCTAGCAGGGGGAAAAATTCCTTCCTGATCCCCCGAGAGGCAATCGGCTATTCCCTGGATCAACTTTACCTATAAATGTTAGTAGCCAGTCAGGTAGCTGGGACTTGGGGGAAGCCCCACCACACTGGGTGTGGGGTGGGCAGATGGAGCGTGGGGCCGAAGCAGCCCCATGGTGATAGGTGAGGAGGGTAGCGGAGCCTGGGAAGAGGCATTGCCCCCCTTGGTGGTAGAGTGCAGATTGCAGAGCCTTGTATGAGGCATTGTCATCTATTGTGGGAGATAGATGCAGGTAGGTGGGGTTTGGGAAAAGCAGCACAACCCTGAATGGTGGTGAGTGAGGGCAGATAGAGCCTGGGGGGAAGCTCCACTGCCCACACTCACGCCACATCCGGGGTTTTAGCATTTCCTTGGTGGTAGGTGAGGTAGGTAGGGGAGCCTGGGAAGAGGCATTGCCACTTTCAGTGGTACAGTGCGGCTAGCAGAGCCTGGGAAGAGGCATTACCATCCTTTGTGGGAGATGGATGCAGGTAGGTGGGGTCTGGGGAAAGCAGCACAACCCTGGGTGTTGGTGAGTGAGGGCAGATGGAGCCTGGGGGGAAGCTCCACCACCCACACTCACGACACATCCAGGGTTTTAGCATGCCTTTGGTGTTAAATTTAGCAGGTAACAGAGCCTGGGAAGAGGTACTGTCACCTTTGGTGGAAGATGAATTGAGGTAGGTGTGGTCTGGGGAAAGCAGCACAACCCTGGGTGTGGGGTTGGGCAGGCAGATGGAGCGTGGAGCCGAAGCAGCCCCATGGGGGTAGGTGAGGAGTGTAGCGGAGCCTGGGAAGAGGCATTGACACCCTTGGTGGTAGGTGAGGTAGGTAGGGGAGCCTGGGAAGAGGCATTGCCACTTTTGGTGGTAGAGTGTGGCTAGCAGAGCCTGGGAAGAGGCATTACCATCCTTTGTGGGAGGTGGATGTAGGAAGGGGGATCTGGGGAAAGCAGCACAACCATGGGTGTTGGTGAGTGAATGCAGATGGAGCCTGGGGGGAAGCTCCACTGCCCACACTCACGCCACATCCGGGGTAGTAGCTAGGCTAGTGACAGTATCAGATTTTCATACTGCGATTAATTGATTAAGGTTTTGCCACGGTATACGATATTATCACGGTATTCAATTATAATTATTACATTTCTACCTCACTTGAATTTCATTGCTGAATTTAGGGACTTTGGTTTACTTTGAAGGCATAGCAGCTCAAGCCCATTCGAATCAATGGGCTGCTATGCCTGTGCAAATGTGGGTCACCAACCCGCATACATGTGAATCAGGCCTAAAGCAATAGTAAGGTATTTTACAAATAAAAACACAGCTCCTCCTGCAGGTTTAACCACTTCTGGACCGCAAGGATTTGCCCCCTTAATGACCAGGCTATCAGAGCCGAGCACCAGAACCAGTCATCACCAGGTAGGCCAGACACTGCTTGATGGCTATATAATAATGTAATGTGGGCTGCTATGCCTGTGCATCTATATATATATTCTACTATGCCCACGTATGTGTGTATGTCTCTCTCTCTCTCTCTATATATATATATAAATATATATAATATCTATCTATCTTATTCTTTCTATCTATCTTATTCTTTCTATCTATCTTAATCAATCTCTTATTATTTCTATCTATCTTATTCTAACTTATCTTATTCTAACTTATCTTATTCTAACTTATCTTATTCTAACTATCTTACTCTAACTATCTATCTTATTCTATCTATCTATCTTATTCTATCTATCTTATTCTAACTATCTTATTCTATCTATCTTATTCTTTCTATCTATCTTATTCTTTCTATCTATCTTATTCTATCTGCAGAGACTTGCTTGTATTAGGCAGTGTTTCTGTCTGTGTCTGAGCCCTGGAAGAAGCATGTGGGTGTGTGCTGGGAGCCATCTGATTGGTTACAGGGAGGAGCTAAGCTCTCACTCTAGGATCATATTACCAGAGCTGTCTCTGTTGAGCGAGTGAATGAGTCATCCAGCTCACTGAAATCTATAATTTCAAAAGGCAGACTTGAGGAGCAGAGAAACACGGTATTTTAAAAATGACCACAATATCAATACCGTGGGTATGCAATACCGTGATATATCGAATTACCGAAAACCGGCACATCTCTAGTTCTGTGGAAAGCAGCACAACCCTGGGTGTTGGTGAGTGATGGCAGATGGAGCCTGGGGGGAAGCTCCACTGCCCACACTCATGCCACATCCAGGGTATTAGCATGCCCTTGGTGGTAGGTGAGGTAGGTAGTGGAGCCTGGTAAGAGGCATTGACACCCTTGGAGGTAGGTGAGGTAGGTAGGGGAGCCTGGGAAGAGGCATTGTCACCCTTGGTGGTAGAGTGCAGATAGCAGAGCCTGGGAAGAGGCATTACCATCCTTTGTGGGAGATAGATGCAGGTAGGTGGGGTTTGGGAAAAGCAGCACAACCCTGGGGGTTGGTGAGTAAGGGCAGATGGAGCCTGGGGGGAAGCTCCACTGCCCACACTCACGACACATTCAGGGTGGTAGCATGCCCTTAGTGTTAAATTTAGTAGGTAACAGAGCATGGGAAGAGGTACTGCCACTCTTGGTGGTAGGTAGGGGAGCCTGGGAAGAGGCATTGCCACTTTTGGTGGTAGAGTGAGGCTAGCAGAGTGTGGGAAGAGGCATTGCCATCCTTTAAGGGAGGTGTATGCAGGTAGGTGGGTTCCGTGGAAAGCACCACAACCCTGGGTGTTGGTGAGTGAGGGCAGATGGAGCCTGGGGGGAAGCTCCACCGCCCACTCTCACGCCACATCCGGGGTGGTAGGTGAGGTAGGTAGGGGAGCCTGGTAAGAGGCATTGCCACTTTTGGTGGTAGGTGAGGTAGGAAGGGGAGCCTGGGAAGAAGAATTGTCACCCTTAGTGGTAGGTGAGGTTGGTAGGGGAGCCTTTGCCACTCTTGGTGGTAGAATGCGGCTAGAAGAGCTTTCCATTAGGCATTACCATCCTTTGTGGGAGATGGATGCAGGTAGGTTGGGTCTGGGAAAAGCATCACAACCATGCTGGGATTTTTACTACATCTATAGAAAAACCCATGCTGGGATCTGTAGTACATCTATAGAAAAATCAATGCTGGGATCTGTAGTCCATCTATAGAAAAATCCATTTGTGGGAGATGGGATGCAGATAGGTGGGGTCTG
The DNA here is from genome assembly GCF_965119305.1 of Pelophylax lessonae. Classification (NCBI taxonomy): domain Eukaryota; kingdom Metazoa; phylum Chordata; class Amphibia; order Anura; family Ranidae; genus Pelophylax; species Pelophylax lessonae. The sequence goes on from NW_028119973.1 coordinate 60,375, forward strand.
GGAAAAGCAGCACAACCCTGGGTGTTGGTGAGTGAGGGGAGATGGAGCCTGGGGGGAAGCTCCACCGCCCACACTCACGCCACATCCGGGGTGTTCGCATGCCCTTGGTATTAAATTTAGTAGGTAGCAGAGCCTGGGAAGAGGTACTAAAACCCTTGGTGGTAGGTGAGGTAAATAGGGGAGCCTCGGAAGAGGCATTGACACCCTTGGTGGTAAGTGAGGTAGGTAGGGGAGCCTGGGAAGAGGCATTGACACCCTTGGTGGTAGGTGAGGTAGGTAGGGGAGCCTGGGAAGAGGCATTGTCACCCTTGGTGGTAGAGTGCAGATAGCAGAGCCTGGGAAGAGGCATTACCATCCTTTGTGGGAGATAGATGCAGGTAGGTGGGGTTTGGGAAAAGCAGCACAACCCTGGGGGTTGGTGAGTAAGGGTTAGGGGTGTGGGGTTGGGTGGGCAGATGGAGCGTGGGGCCGAGGCAGCCCCGTGGTTGTAGACGAGGAGGGTAGCAGAGCCTGGGAAGAGGCACTGCCACCCTTGGTTGGAGATGAGTGCGGGAGGGGGGGTGTCAGTGTGCGGAGAGGAGGGAAGATCTCCCCACACACACAGCACTGCTCTCCGGAGTCGGGTACAATCATTGTCTGTACTGCAGCCGGCATGTCTGTGTGTCCCTGAGGAAGTACAACTCTCAGCATACACTGTAAGTAATGGGTCCCAGTGTGAAATAGGATGCTATGGGACTACATATGCCAGCATGTTTTTTTCTATGGAGGAACTACAGATCTCAGCAATACCCCTGGGGTATGTAGAGATTGCTGGGATCTATAGAAAAATCCATTATAGGATTTGTAGTACATCTATAGAATAATCTATGCTGGGATTTGTACGTGCTTCCACACTGGGACCCATTACTTACAGAGTATGCTGAGAGTTGTACTTCCTCAGGGACACACAGACATGCAGGCTGTAGTACGGACAATGATTGTACCCGACTCCGGAGGGCAGATCTGTGTGTGTGGGGAGATCTTCCCTCCTCTCCGCACACTGACACCCCCCCCTCCCGCACTCATCTCCCACCAAGGGTGGCAGTGCCTCTTCCCAGGCTCTGCTACCCTCCTCACCTACAACCACGGGGCTGCCTCGGCCCCACGCTCCATCTGTCCACCCAACCCCACACCCCTAACCCTTACTCACCAACCCCCAGGGTTGTGCTGCTTTTCCCAACCCCCACCTACCTGCATCTATCTCCCACAAAGGATGGTAATGCCTCTTCCCAGGCTCTGCTATTTGCACTCTACCACCAAGGGTGACAATGCCTCTTCCCAGGCTGCCCTACCTACCTCACCTACCACCAAGGGTGTCAATGCCTCTTCCCAGGCTCCCCTATCTACCTCACGTACCACCAAGGGTGTCAATGCCTCTTCCCGGACTGCCCTACCCTCCTTACCTACAACCAAGAGGCTGCCTCGGCCCCACGCTCCATCTGCCCACTCATGTATGTATATGTGTACGTGTGTGTGTGTGTGTATGTATGTATATGTGTGTATGTATATGTGTACGTGTGTGTGTATATGTGTACATGTGTGTGTGTGTGTATGTATATGTGTACATGTGTGTATGTATGTATATGTGTAAGTGTGTGTGTATATGTGTAAATGTGTGTGTGTGTGTGTATGTATGTGTACATGTGTGTGTATGTAGTATACGTGTGTGTGTGTATATATGTATGTATATGTGTACATGTGTATATATATGTATATGTGTACATGTGTGTGTATGTATGTGTATGTATGTACATGTGTGTGTATGTATATGTGTACATGTGTGTGTATATGTGTACATGTATGTGTGTGTGTACATGTATGTGTGTGTACGTATGTACATGTGTCTGTATGTAGGTGTGTGTGTACATGTGTGTGCATATGTGTACATGTATGTGTGTGTACGTATGTACATGTGTCTGTATGTAGGTGTGTGTGTGAGTGTGCATGTACAGTATGTATGTTTTAATCCTGACCCCCCCTTTTCCTGTACCATTAGACCTGCTTTTGTAGGGCTTGTTTGTGATAGCAGCAAGGACTGCTGCTACTCTGAAAAGCAATCCATGCTCAGATTGCTTTTCAGAAGCATTTAAAGAGGAAGTAAACCCTCCTCTGCAAGTTGTACCTATAGGTGATCCTATGATAAGGCTTACCTATAGGTACTGTAAATATCTCCTAAACATGTACCGTTTAGGAGATATTTACCTTACATGCATCCAGTGACATCACTGGCGCATGCGCTCTGAAGGAACGGCCGTTGGTGCCGTGTTCCTTCAGAGCCCCGTGCCGTCGGCTCCCGTGCGCATGCGCGGGAGTGAAGTAATCGCGGGTCCAGCCAATCAGATGGCCGGATGCTGCAAACCCGGAAGAAGGGTGACAGAATATGTCACCCACGAGAGAGGTGAGCGGTCGACGATTCGTTCTTAGGTAAGTATTTCATAATGAGCTAGTATGCAATCCATACTAGCTCATTATGTGTTTGTCTTTCAGGTGTACTTTAAAAAAAAAAAGAAATTCTGAGGTTTACAACCTCTTTAACTGGTGGTAAAGAGGCAATATGTTGCCTCCCCACCACCTGTTTTAAGCCCGTAAATGCGGCATTACCACACCGCAACCATGCAATGCACACAGTTGTGGGGTGGTTGCAGTGCAGCCCCATTCACCCTGGGTATACCTGCATCTGCAGCCACAGCATGTGTACACCCCCAGCTGCTGCCTTTGCAGCCAAAGGGGTAGAAGTTGGGGGTAATAAAAACAGCTCAACCATGTGTTTTTACTGCCCCCTCCAACCTGACATGTGAACAAGCCCTTGGTTCCTATCTATGTTGCTGCTTGCTGCCTGTAGGGCAGCCCATTCATTTCAATGGGCTTCCCTACCCCCAGAAATGCAGGGAAAGAAGTCCCTGACCCCTTTTTTAAATTGGGCCGCACCAAAAGCAACCCATGTTTTCCAATGTGTGGGGTACCATTAAGAATTAATGGCACCCCTAAGTGCCGGTTCACACTTGTGCGATGCGGGAACGCTGCGAATATGCAGCGTGTTCCCGCATCGCATCCACACATCTGGCAGTTCACACTGCCATATGCGATACGCAGGGGGTCTCAATTAAAAGTTAACGACACCCCCAGTTGCGATCTGCAAGTTCGCACAGAATCGGATCGCACAAGTGTGAACCACTGTGCGATCCAATTCTGAGGCGGCTCAAAAAATGCCTCATGTGCGAGTTTGCTGCGGAAGCGCTGCAAATTCAGCCATACAAAGTGTATGGCTGAACTCGCATCCGCACATGAGATCGCATGTAATGAAGGAGCAGTGAGCTCCAAATTACATGCGATCTCGTAAACCGCAATAATGTGAACCGACACTAAGGGTCCTTTCACACAGTCCGCTCCGTCGGCGGACTCCATTTATCTCAGCGGGTGATCGATCCGCCGATCCCCCGCTGAGCAGGACAATGACAGCTGTTCTCTGCACTGTGTGCAGAGACACAGCTGTCAGAGCCACATACATCTCTATGGGGGAATCGGATGGGAACGGACCGTCGGTCCGTTCTCATTCAATCCGCTGGACGGATGGAAAATAGGGTTTCCATCCGCCCAGATTTGACGGATCGGATGTCAGCGGACATGTCTCCGCTGACATCCGATGCCCCATAGGGATGCATGGAAGGACCGTTCACATCCGCCAAAAAAAACTGACAGGCGGATCTGAACGGTCCGCCTGTGTGAAAGGGGCCTTAAAGAGGAAGTAAACCCTCCTCTGCAAGTTGTACCTATAGGTGATCCTATGATAAGGCTTACCTATAGGTACTGTAAATATCTCCTAAACATGTACCGTTTAGATCTTTACCTTACATGCAGCCAGTGACATCATTGGTGCATGCGCTCTGAAGGAACGGCCGCTTTTGCTGTTCCTTCAGAGCCCCGTGCCGTGACCGACGGCTCCCGCGCGCGGGAGTGACGTCACCGCGGCTCCGGCCAATCAGATGGCCGGATGCCGCGATCCCAGAAGACGGGCGACTGGACATGTCGCCCGTCATAGAGGTAAGCGGACGGCACGGGCTCGTTCTAAGGTAAATATTTCATAATGAGCTAGTATGCGATGCATACTAGCTCATTATGTGTTTCTCTTTCAGGGTAAAAAAAAATAAATAAATAAATTTTTCGGTTTACAACCTCTTTAAGAGCAGAGCATTTGTCTGTGTGTCAGAAACAAGCATGATTTTGCACGTTCCGTGACACACAGTAATGTGAACCAAGCCTTGGAAGGGGGTGCCTCAAGAGTGAAAATAATTTTCAAGGGCGCCCTGACTGAAAAAAGATTGAGAAACACTGATCTATACAATAACCCATGCTGGGATTTGTGGGAAATGGATGCAGGTAGATGGGGTCTGGGGAAAGCAGCACAACCCTGGGTGTTTGTGAGTGAAGCACGATGGAGCATGGGTGGTAGCATGCCCTTGGTGGTAGGTAGGGCAGCCTAGGAAGAGGCATTGTCACCCTTAGTGGTAGGTGAGGTAGGTAGGGCAGTCCGGGAAGAGGCATTGACACCCTTGGTGGTAGGTGAGGTAGGAAGGGGAGCCAGGGAAGAGGCATTGACACCCTTGGTGGTAGGTGAGGTAGGTAGGGCAGCCTGGGAAGAGGCATTGTCACCCTTGGTGGTAGAGTGCAGATAGCAGAGCCTGGGAAGAGGCATTGCCGTCCTTTGTGGGAGATAGATGCAGGTAGGTGGGGGTTGGGAAAAGCAGCACAACCCTGGGGGTTGGTGAGTAAGGGTTAGGGGTGTGGGGTTGGGTGGGCAGATGGAGGGTGGGGCTGAGGTAGCCCCGTGGTTGTAGGTGAGGAGGGTAGCAGAGCCCGGGAAGAGGCACTGCCACCCTTGGTGGGAGATGAGTGGGGGAGGGGGAGGTGTCAGTGTGCGGAGAGGAGGGAAGATCTCCCCACACACACAGATCTGCTCTCCGGAGTCGGGTACAATCATTGTCTGTACTGCAGCCGGCATGTCTGTGTGTCCCTGAGGAAGTACAACTCTCAGCATACACTGTAAGTTATGGGTCCCAGTGTGGAATAGGATGCTATGGGAATACATAATCCAGCATGTTTATTCTATGGAGGAACTACAGATCTCAGCAATACCAATGGGGTTATATAGAGATTGCTGGGATCCATTATAGAACTTGTATTAAATCTATAGAATAATCCATGCTGGGATTCAGTTCAGTTGTAGAATATTAAAGATTGAGACCTCATTATTAGTGTATGCTGGAAGTTGTAGTCCTCCTCGCCGGCATAGTAGTGCTATAGTGCTGGGGTTTGTAGTAGCTCCGCCTCCGGAGAGCAGCGCTGTGAGTGGAGCGACCTTCCCGCCTGCTGCTCTGTCCGCACACTGGCCCGCGTCTCCTGGGCTCGGATATTTATAAGGTTTAGGCCACGCCCATCGCTCCACTGATGACGCCAACGGCTCCACTGGTCACGCCTACTTACCCTCAGCCCCGGCGTGATTCGCCGCTCTGCTTATTCTGAGCTCAGGCCACTCCCACTCCATGCGCTGGCCACGCGCACCCCATGCACTGATCACGAGAGTGTGCGCACGCAGCTTAGTCTCATGTGAGGTGTGGTGGGCGGGGTTTAGCTTCTGAAGGGGAAGAATTCCAATCATTGGCCCAGATAGAGCAGCGCGCGCAGCCCGTTGCTATACCCTCGTCACTTCCGCCCCGGTGCGCATGCGCAGAAGGCATTCTGGAGGTCCGATGTGTATAGCGCACAGCTGATTGAGTAGAGGCGGGGCTGAGGCGTCATCGAGTTCTTACAGGGGGCGGGGCGGGGAGGATTAGGAGACTTGCGGCCGTGTAATAAATGTATTAAAAGTAGTTTCTTCGGTACTTTATACTCCCCGCCCCCTGTAAGAACTCGATGACGCCTCAGCCCCGCCTCTTCTCATTCCGCTATACACATCGGACCTCCAGAATGCCTTCTGCGCATGCGCACCGGGGCGGAAGTGACGAAGTATAGCATTCTGTCATAGATGAAGTGTAGTGGGCGGGGTTTACTCCTCTGACGGGGAAGAAGTGACATGAATGGAATGTAAAACCTAATTGGGTTTAGAAGGCGGGGTTAGGGGTGGGCGGGGCCTCATCCTATCCTTTGTTTTGTTTGGATAAAGTAGTGAAGGATGACAGGAAGTCACCAGGTAACACCGGTGTCCCCGTTGGAAGATTTACCCCCTACTTCCTGTCTCAGTGATAATAGTTTTCTGGCCAATCAGAGGCAGCCGATCCATTCCCCGCCCCTTTGGCTTCACCTATACACGAGGACGGGGATATTGGTGACATCATTGTCCCCAGAACAGGAATCCTCCAATCAGATTCCCTCACTTTTCATCTCACTTCCTGTTTTTCTATATGGGACAGGAAGTGACGGTAAATCTCCCCAATGGGGACACAGATGGAAAAAATCATAGAAAATCCTTCCCTTACGCTATAGGGAGGGGGAGGGGGGGATTATCTTGGGATATATTATCCACTTCCGGAGGAGCGAGGTGCCGGTGCCTCCCCCTCCGACCAGCCGACCCATCCCCCAGCTGCTTGGATTGGCTTTGATCAGCTCATCGCTATGGTAACCGGGATGAATATATCATACTCCCCCATCCCCCACAATCCTTTCATGTCTTTTCAGGATTACTCCGCCCACAATCCTGCGACAAGTGTGAAAGGGGCGGTTCCCGCCATAGAAACGCCTTACAGATCTTTTCTGCATCAGCGTTTTTCATGCCTCTTTTTCTTCTGGAGCGGAAGATTTACCCCTTAATGACCGGGCAGTTGTTTGCCATTCGGCACTGCGTGACTTTAACTGACAATTGCGCGGTCGTGCGACGCTGCACCCAAATGAAATTGACGTCCTTTTTTTCCCACAAACAGAGATTTCTATTGGTGGGATTTCATCACCTCTGCGATTTTCATTTTTTTGCGATATTAATAAAAATAGAGCGACAATTTGGAAAAAACAAGAATATTTTTCTACTTTGACAGTTAAAAAATATCCAAAATATTCAATTTTTGTCATATTTTTAGGCCAAAATGTATTTAGCTCCATGTTGGTGACAAAAAAATTCTCAATGAGCGTATTTTTAACCGCTTTAAGACCGGAATATTTTACCCCATTCCTGACCAGGCTCTATTTTGAGATTCGGCACTGCGTGACTTTAACTGACAATTGCGCGGTCGTGCGACGCTGCACCCAAATGAAATTGACGTCCTTTTTTTCCCACAAACAGAGATTTCTATTGGTGGGATTTCATCACCTCTGCGATTTTTACTTTTTGGAAAAAAAGCGACAATTTTGAAAAAATAACATTTTTCAAATTTTTTTATATGAAATTCCCCAAAAAAATGTAAAAATCAAAATTTTTTAACATTTTCGGCCAATTTGTTCCCTGCTACATATGTTTGGTAAAAAAAAATCGCAATAAGCGTATTTTGATTGTTTTGCGCAAAAGTTATCGCAGCTACTAACTACGGGAAAGATTTATGTCGTTTTTATTGTTTGTAATGGCGGCGATCTGCGATTTTTTTAGCGGGACTGCGACATTGCGGCGGACAGATCGGACCCCTGACTGACATTTCTGACACTTTTGAGGGGACCAGTGACATTACTGCAGTAATCAGTGCTATACATATGCACTGTCACTGTACTAATGACACTGGCAGGGAAGGGGTTAAGTTTATTGGTGATGCAGGGGTGTGTCCCTAGGGGCGTGCTTCTAACTGTGAAGGGGCGTGGCTAGTGATATAACCACAGAGACATACGATCCTACATAGCAGGACCATATGATCTCTGCAGTTACACCAGGGAGAATGACAGGCGGCTTTGTTTACATCATCCGCCTGCCTTTCTCCCTCTCCAGCGGGAGATCGCCAGTGACTGGAGGACATCGGAGCCGCCGGTCACACGCGTGGACTTCTTAGGGAATGAGCGGGGGCGGGAGTGCGCCCCCTAGAGGCTTGCAGGCGAGCGATGTAGTACTACGTCACTTTGCCTGTCCGGGGCTGACTGCCGCAGTAAATAGTCGTGCGGCGGTCGGCAAGCAGTTAATGACCGGGCAGTTGTTTGCCATTCGGCACTGCGTTACTTTAATCACTAAAGCCCCGGAGGATTTGGCTGCTCAATGACCAGGCCACTTTTTAAAACTTGGCACAGCGTGACTTTAACCACTTGCCGACCGCTCACATTGAGCCTACTGCAGCAAAGTGGCACTCCTGGGTCCTACGTCACTGAATCCCGCCCCCTCTCGGTGTATTCAGACACAGCGGGAGTCACCGCCGATCACCACAGCTCTTCCCCCCCGATCATCGGCAACAGACCGAGGAAATCCGTCTGCTTGTGTAAACAAAGGGGGCGGATCTTCTCTGTGACAGGCAGGGACAGATTACAGGATTCAGCATAGCTCAACCTGCGCTCTGTGTCTGTGTCACACAATCCCCTCCCCCACACACGTCACACAATCCCCTCCCCCCACACACGTCACACAATCCCCTCCCCCCACACACGTCACACAATCCCCTCCCCCCACACATGTCACACAATCCCCTCCCCCCACACACGTCACACAATCCCCTCCCCCCACACACGTCACACAATCCCCTCCCCCCACACACGTCACACAATCCCCTCCCCCCACACATGTCACACAATCCCCTCCCCCCACACACGTCACACAATCCCCTCCCCCCACACACGTCACACAATCCCCTCCCCCCACACACGTCACACAATCTCCTCCCCCCACACACGTCACACAATCCCCTCCCCCCACACACATCACACAATCCCCTCCCCCAACACACGTCACACAATCCCCTCCCCCCACACACGTCACACAATCCCCTCCCCCCACACACGTCACACAATCCCCTCCCCCCACACACATCACACAATCCCCTCCCCCAACACACGTCACACAATCCCCTCCCCCCACACACGTCACACAATCCCCTCCCCCCACACACGTCACACAATCCCCTCCCCCCACACACATCACACAATCCCCTCCCCCAACACACGTCACACAATCCCCTCCCCCCACACACGTCACACAATCCCCTCCCCCCACACGTCACACAATCCCCTCCCCCCACACACGTCACACAATCCCCTACCCCCACACACGTCACACAATCCCCTCCCCCGACACACGTCACACAATCCCCTCCCCCCACACACGTCACACAGTCCCCTTCCCCCACACACGTCACACAATCCCCTCCCCCCACACACGTCACACAATCCCCTCCCCCCACACACGTCACACAGTCCCCTCCCCCCACACACGTCACACAATCCCCTCCCCCAACACACCTCACACAATCCCCTCCCCCCACACACCTCACACAATCCCCTCCCCCCACACACGTCACACAATCCCCTCCCCCCACACACGTCACACAATCCTCTCCCCCCACACACGTCACACAATCCCCTCCCCCCACACACGTCACACAATCCCCTCCCCCCACACACGTCACACAATCCCCTCCCCCCACACACGTCACACAATCCCCTCCCCCCACACACGTCACACAATCCCCTCCCCCCACACACGTCACACAATCCCCTCCCCCCACACACGTCACACAGTCCCCTCCCCCCACACACGTCACACAATCCCCTCCCCCCACACACGTCACACAGTCCCCTCCCCCCACACACGTCACACAATCCCCTCCCCCCACACACGTCACACAGTCCCCTCCCCCCACACACGTCACACAATCCCCTCCCCCCACACACGTCACACAATCCCCTCCCCCCACACACGTCACACAATCCCCTCCCCCAACACACCTCACACAATCCCCTCCCCCCACACACCTCACACAATCCCCTCCCCCCACACATGTCACACAATCCCCTCCCCCCACACACGTCACACAATCCCCTCCCCCAACACACCTCACACAATCCCCTCCCCCCACACACCTCACACAGTCCCCTCCCCCCACACACGTCACACAATCCCCTCCCCCCACACACGTCACACAATCCCCTCCCCCCACACACGTCACACAATCCCCTCCCCCAACACACCTCACACAATCCCCTCCCCCCACACACCTCACACAATCCCCTCCCCCCACACACGTCACACAATCCCCTCCCCCAACACACCTCAGTAAGCATGAGGCATACGTTTAACCCCCTTGATCACCAATAAAGTTAACCCCTTCCCTGCCAGTGTCATTAGTACAGTGACAGTGCATATGTATAGCACTGATTACTGTAGTGATGTCACTGGTAACCCCAAAAGTGTCAAAATGTCAGTTAGGGGTCCGATCTGTCCGCCACAATGTCGCAGTCCTGCTAAAAAAATCGCAGATCGCCGCCATTACTAGTTAAAAAAAAAAAACAATAAAAATGACATAAATTTCCCGTAGTTAGTAGCTGCGATAAAATTTTGCGCAAACCAATCAAAATACGCTTATTGCGATTTTTTTTTTACCAAACATATGTAGCAGAATACAAATTGGCCTAAAATGTTAAAAAATTTTGTTTTTTACATTTTTTGGGGGGAATTTCATATAAAAAAATGTGAAAAATATATTTTTTCAAAATTGTTGCTCTTTTTTTGTTTTTAGCGCAAGGGGTTTAGGGGTTAAGGTTAGGGGTTAGTGGTTAGGGTTAGGGTTGGGTGAGGTTTGGGTTAGGGCTTGTCTAGGGCTAGGATTGGGGGTTAGGGGTTAGGGTTAGGGTGAGGGTTAGATACTTAGTGTGACGGTATCCAGACACCACCGACTGGGTATCTCCGCCAGTAACCTGCTTCCTAAGTTCTGGAACACGGGATCCGTGATTCTGGCTATAGTTACCCCAATAACTCGACAGTACAAGTTTTTGAGTGAAACCAGAATGAGCTCTTTATTAAACCAACTCACAGAATTTTACATACACTTTGAGAATACAACATGATTTAATTATACAGATCCACCCACCACATCACACAATGGTTTCTATACGATCCCCAATGCACATTACTCTGTGTAATTAAATCCCCTAGCAGACAGACAGGTGGGCTCATTACCACACTTAACAATAGGTGAATGGAAAAACTGTCTCAGACCCTATTTTAGACAAAAGCACTTCAATGATTAGCAGACATGATGTCTCTCATAGTTCCTGGACACCCAAATTAGGAGCTGCACTTCCTGTGCCTGACAGTCTAAAGAAATAAGATAGATCTTCATATTTCCTGACAGATATTGTTAATGCATTTTATTGTCCCATTTGAAGTAGTCCAAACCATATTCTCAGTGTTCACTACCCTCTTGGTCACCCTGCATCCATAATAGACGCAGGGTGACTTAAACATAAGAGAGCCCCATAAGGCTGGGCATGGTGCCCCCCAACCTCTCTAAAGGAATTTGGGGTCCACAACCCCCAATGCCCAAAGTGACTCCTTTCACATTTAGGGTTAGGGTTAGATACATAGGGTTAGGGTTAGATACCTAGGGTTATCGTTAGGGTTAGAGGGTTAGGGTTAGGTTAGGGTTAGATATAGAGGGTTAGGGTTATCTACATAGGACTAGGGTTCGGATTTGATACATAGTATTAGGGTTACAGTTAGATATGGGTTAGGGATAGAGGGTTAAGGTTAGGGTTAGGGATGGGGTTAGGGGTTAGGGTTAGGCGTTTGGGTTAGGGGTTAGTGCTTAGGGTTAGGGGATTGGGGTTAGGGTTGGGTGAGGTTTGGGTTATGGTTAGGCTTAGGGTTACGGTGTTAGGGTTAGGGTTAGAGGGTGAAGGTTAGGGTTAGAGGGTTAAGGTTAGGGTTAGAGGGTGAAGGTTAGGGTTAGAGGGTGAAGGTTAGGGTTAGAGGGTTAAGGTTAGGTTTAGAGGGTTAGAGTTAGGGTTAGACTGATAGGGTTAGGGAGTTGGGGTTAGGGTTAGGGGGTTAGGGTTAGATAGGGTATGCTTTAAGATTGGATAGGGTTTTGGTTTAGAGTTAGGGTCTAGGGTTAGGGTTAAGGGTTAGAGTTAGAGGGTTAGGTGTTATGGTTAGGGTTAGGGTTATGACTTAGGGTTAGCGTTAGGGTCAGACCTAGGGCTAGGGTTAGAGTTAGGGTTAGAATTAGGGTTAGGGTTAGGCAGGGCCACTGATAGGGGGGACCACCAGCCCTCTTGTAGGGGGCCCAAGTACACAGGGGGGGCCACACAGAGAGGGGGATTAGTGATGGACAACAAATACAGAAATCTTCCTCCAGCACCTGAATCTGATCTCTGTCCCTCTCCCTGCTATCAGCTTTTATCTGCTGAGAAAGACAGTTGTTCCTCATTAATCCCCCTCCCTGTGTGGGCCCCCCTCCCAGCACTTATCTCTGCTCAGGAGTTTATTTGTAACTTTGTTTCTCTCCCTCTGTCTCTCTGATCACTGATCTCCAACTGCCCAGCCTGTATATTTTTTTCATCTCATCTTCATTTTTATTTATTAACATGGGTTTTTTTTTTAGATTTAGCAGGAATTATGTGAGTTATGTTATATTTGTGTCTGCTAATAGTGATTTTGTTGTCATTTTAGCAAAATATATCTTTAATATTTTCTTGGGGGGACCCTGCCAGGTAGTCTGTATGGGGCCCGCGATTTCTAACAGCAGCCCTGGGCTTAGGGCTAGGGATAGGGTTATTTCTAGTGCTAGGGTTATGGTTAGGGGGTTAAGTTTAAGGTTAGAGGGTTAGGGTTATGGTTAGAGGGTAAGGGTTAGGGCTAGGATTAGGGTTCAGGCTAGGGTTAGGGTTATTTTTATGGCTAGTCTTAGAGGGTTAGGGTTAAGGTTAGAGGGTTAGGGTTATGGTTAGAGGATTAGGGATTAGGGTTAGAAACCTACTGTTAGGGTTAGGGTTAGGGGTAGATACAGAGGGTTAGGGTTAGATATATAGGGTTAGGGTTAGATATGAGATAGGGTTAGGGTGTTAGGGTTAGAGGGTTAGGGGGTAGGGTTTAGGGTTTGGATTAGAGTTAGAGGGTTAGGGTTCGGGGTTAAGGTTAGGGTTAGAGGGTTAGGGTTAGAAGGATAGGGTTAGGGGTAAGGTTAGGGTTAGAATTTAGGGTTAGGGGGGTTAGGGTTAGATAGGGTTTGTTTTAAGGTTGGATAGGGTTTGGGGTTAGGGTTTGGGTTAAAGGTTAGGGTTAAGGGTTAGGGTTATGGCTTAGGGTTAGGGTAAGGCCTAGAGCTAGGGTTAGAGTTAGGATTAGCATTAGGGTTAGGGCTATGGTTATGGCTAGGGTTACGTTTTTTTTAGTGCTAGGTTTAGAGGGTTAGGGTTAGAGGGTTAGGGTTAGAATTAGGGTTAGGGTTAGAGGGTTAGGGGTTAGGGTTATGGTTATGGTTAGAGGGTTAGGGCTTAGGGTTAGGGTTTGATACTTACGGTTAAGGTTAGGGTTAGAGCATTAGGATTATGGTTAGGGTAAGGGTAAGGGTTAGGGTTAGGGTTAGGATTAGAGGGTTAGAGTTAAGTTTAAAAGGTTAGGGTTAGGTTTAGGGCTAGGGGATAGGGTTAGGGTGAGATACTTAGGGTTAGGGTTAGGGTTAGGCTTTGGGTAAGGGTTAGGGGTTAGGGTTAGGGTTTGATACTTAGGGTTAGGGTTAGAGTGTTAGGATTAGGGTTATGGTAAGGGTTAGAGGGTTAGGGTGTTACAGTTAGGGTTATGGTTAGAGTTAGAGGGCTAGGGTTAGGGTTAGGGTTATGGTTTAGGGTTAGAGTTAGTGTTAGGGTTAGGGTTGAGGTTAGGGTTAGTGGTTAGGGTTAGGGGTTAAGGTTAGGGGTTAGGATTATAGGGTTAAGGTTAGAGGGTTAGGGCTTAGGGTTAGGGTTAGATACTTACAGTTAGGGTTAGTGTTAGAGCATTAGATTTAGGGTTGGGGTAAGGTTATGGGTAAGGGTTAGGGCTAGGTGATAGGGTTAATGTGAGATACTTAGGGTAAGGCTTCGGCTAAGGGTTAGGGGTTAGGGTTAGATACTTAGGGTTGGGGTTAGGGTTAGGGTAAGGGTTAGGTGTTAGGGTTAGGGATAGGGTTAGATACTTAGGCTAAGGGTTAGAGTGTTAGGATTAGGGTTAGGGTAAGGGTTAGGGTTAGGATTAGAGGGTTAGGGTGTTGCAGTTAGGGTTATGGTTAGTGGGTTAGGGTTAGAGGGTTAGGGTTTAGGGTTAGGGTTAGAGTTAGTGTTAGGGTTAGGGTTGGGGTTAAGGTTATTGTTAGTGGTTATGGTTATGGGTTAAGGTTAGGGGTTAGGGGTTTGTGGTTAGGGTTAGGGTTGGGTGAGGTTTGGTTGAGGGTTAGGGCTTGTCTAGGGCTAGGATTGAGGTTTAGGGGTTAGAGTTAGGGTTAGATACTTAGGGTTAGGGTTAGATACATAGGGTTTGGTTTAGATACCTAGGGTTAGCGTTAGGGGGTTAAGGTTAGAGGGTTAGGTTAAGGTTAGGGCTAGGGTTAGATATAGAGGGTTAGGGTTAGATACATAGGGTTAGGGTTCGGATTTGATACATTGTGTTAGGGTTACAGTTAGATATGGGTTAGGGGGTTAGGGATAGAGGGTTAAGGTTAAGGATGTGGTTAGGGGTTAGGAGTTAGGGTTAGGGGTTAGGGTTAGGCGTTTGGGTTAGGGTTAGGGGTTAGTGCTTAGGGTTAGGGGTTAGGGTTAGGGGATTGGGGTTAGGGTTGAGTGAGGTTTGGGTTATGGTTAGGCTTAGAGTTATGGTGTTAGGATTAGGGTTAGAGGGTTAGGGTTAGAGGGTTATGGTTATAGGGTGAGGGTTAGGGTTAGAGGGTTAAGGTTAGGGTTATGGTTGGGGTTAGAGGGTTAGGATTAGAGTTAGGGTTAGGGTTAGAGGGATAGGGTTAGGGGTTAGGGGGTGTAACGGATCTTTGTACCCCAGCTGGGCACATCCGCCGAAACTGTGTCTCCTGTCCTCCAAACGCACCCACAGCCAGCAGAGAAGCCATATCCAGCCCTTAACCCCTCAATCACGAGACAATCCACACAGGTGTTGAGGGTTAACCATGCAGAGCTTAAAACTCTTTATTACATTCCAAGACAACAGTTTTACATACAGTTAGGGAAACTCCCCTTAGCCTTTCCACAGAAGGGGGGGGGAAGGGAACAGGGACCAACCAATGAGAACTGAACATTTGTACATTTGAAACATGCAGTCTTAATACACACCCCCTGCGGAGAGATGTCTCCAACTCAGACCATTGTCTGCCATGAATCCACACACTTAGACACAGAAACAGGAGGGGGGGGGGGGATGGGTTGTAACATTACATTACATTAACTCAATGCCATGAGTCAGTTGTTCAGAGGATGAATAAAGGGAAAATAAAATGCAATGTCCCAAACTCATAAGAAAATGACACAAAGGGGTTTACAATCCAGGGACAGGGTGATCCGTCACCCATAGTGACGGCTAGTACCATCACATCTCTTCCCCCCAAAGGTAGACTAATTCAGGTACTAGACCTCCAACTGGTCTGTGCCTGAATTAGTCGGGTAACAAATCCCAAAGAGTCAATGTCTGTTTGCCTGGATAATTCGTCGGCGTTGCCGTTTTGCTTCCCAGGGCAGTAGTGGATGGTAAAGTCAAAAGGCTGCAGCGCCAAACTCCAGTATCTTCTGGCCCATAGTCTGTCGGTAGGAGGCTTGCGCACAGTCCCCTCCAAAACACACAGTGACAGTGGGTTCTGTCACATTTCTCCCCTTTTAAAAACAGACTAACGAGGTTCCTGACCCTCAAATGGTCTGGACCTGTGTTAGTCACAAACTTCCACCCCAGGCAACCAGGAAAACTAAAAGAACTACTCTGGCGCTGGGGAGCAACACCGCACATAGGGTCTCCCATGAATAAAAACAGCCGCTGCAGAGTGGGAACAGCTGTCTGCACTCCTCTGATCCAGGGCAGGGTTGCAGATATTGGGGGAAGCTGAATAATTCTCTGCCCTGATGCCAGCGTTTCCGCTGGTAGGGAATGTAGGCTGGTAGGGCTATGCATTTGGGGAGAAAAAGGTACTTGCTTTTCTCCTGGTGTAGTTACGAGCCGCTGAGAAGGTATCTTGCAGGGACTGTCTCCCGGATTCTTCATCTCTGGTTCTGATGCTGGGCAGAGACCATCAGCACTCTGCCCTGTAGCCAGCGCTTCTGCCGGAGGGATAAACACTGGGGTAGTGTCCAATTGTTGGGGAGGGAGAATTGCTTCCTCTACTCCCGGTGGGGATATCTGCTGTTGGGAAAACAGCTCACGCAGATCCTCCCTCAGACTCTCCGGATCCAACTCTTTTTCTGATGCTGGGCAGATGCCAGGGGCACTCTGCCCTGTAGCCAGCGCTTCTGCTGGGGCGATAAACACTGGGGTAGTGTCCAAGTGCTGGGGAAACGGCTCACTGAGGTCACCCCTCGGACTCCCTGGATCTACCTCTGAGGGTGGGCAGAGGCCAGCGGCACTCTGCCCCATAGCCAGCGCTTCTGCTGGGGGGATAAACACTGGGGTAGTGTCCAAGTGCTGGGGAAACGGCTCACTGAGGTCACCCCTCGGACTCCCTGGATCTACCTCTGAGGGTGGGCAGAGGCCAGCAGCACTCTGCCCCGTAGCCAGTGCTTCAGCTGGGGGGATAACCACTGGGGTAGTGTCCAAGTGCTGGGGAAACGGCTCACTGAGGTCACCCCTCGGACTCCCTGGATCTACCTCTGAGGGTGGGCAGAAGCCAGCGGCAATCTGCCCCGTAGCCAGCGCTTCTACTGGGGGGATAAACACTGGGGTAGTGTCCAATTGTTGGGGAGGGAGAATTGCTTCCTCTACTCCCGGTGGGGGTATCTGCTGTTGGGAAAACAGCTCACGCAGATCCTCTCTCAGACTCTCCGGATCCAACTCTTTTTCTGATGCTGGGCAGATGCCAGGGGCACTCTGCCCTGTAGCCAATGCTTCTACTGGGGCACCAGATGAGATACTCTGGACTTGCTGCTGATCACCATTTCCCAGCCTTCCAGCGCCTGTCTCAACTCCCCCTTCTGAGACCTTTATGCTATCAGCTTGTCTCGCTGCCTGGTGGACCTCCGGTGCGTTCCGGCATTCTAGCGCTCGCAGTGCCCTCTGTATCATCGCTGCTTCTTCCATTGCAGTTAGTACGGGAAAACCCAGGGTCACCCCTGGCCCCATTTGCTTCTCATCTTCGTGACTGTCTGCTATTTCTCTCGGACAGTCCCAGGCAACGGGAGCCATGCCAGGCTGCTGATCACCGTCAAACAGCCGCTTGTAGGCAATCTCGAGCTCCCATTCCTGCTCAACCAGGAACTCCAATTCCTCCAGGTCACACGCCTCGTCGGGGAGGTCCAGCACATCATCTCGGAAATCCAGAATGTGTTCCAGCCGCCACTGCTCATCGCTCCCAAAGTCTGGGTCTCCGTACATTTTTTGATGGAGCAGCCCCACGCCGCCATAGCCAACGCCTTCTGTTGGGCTGCCATCTGCTGTACCTGGCCACAGTTGAGCCGCGAACCACCGGAGGGCTCTGTAGCTGGCGTCCAGCCTCATTTCCTCCTGGACCAATCTTCCGAGCTCCGTCTTCCCTTCATCTCGCGGTCGTTCCCTCAGGAACACCTCTCGCGCACAGTACTGCGTCCGGTACATCTCTGTGGAGGAGGGAAGGATCTTCCCCTGATGGTGCCGCTCGTGGCTTAGCGCCTCATGCCAGAGTTGCCTGCGGATCACATCCTCCCAGCCGAGCCTGGTGTGCTCTGTCGCTGGTCCCCGATGGTGCTTCCGCATGCCTTGCAGCCTCCTCCCGAACTCCGCTCTCATGCTGGCTGGTCCCTGTATCACTCCTCGGCAGCTGCCCAGATCTTGAATCCTGGTGGTGGTTTGGATGTCCTGGACTGCAGGAGACATCCCACCGCTGCCAACCAATGTAACGGATCTTTGTACCCCAGCTGGGCACATCCGCCGAAACTGTGTCTCCTGTCCTCCAAACGCACCCACAGCCTGCAGAGAAGCCATATCCAGCCCTTAACCCCTCAATCACGAGACAATCCACACAGGTGTTGAGGGTTAACCATGCAGAGCTTAAAACTCTTTATTACATTCCAAGACAACAGTTTTACATACAGTTAGGGAAACTCCCCTTAGCCTTTCCACAGAAGGGGGGGGGAGGGAACAGGGACCAACCAATGAGAACTGAACATTTGTACATTTGAAACATGCAGTCTTAATACACACCCCCTGCGGAGAGATGTCTCCAACTCAGACCATTGTCTGCCATGAATCCACACACTTAGACACAGAAACAGGAGGGGGGGGGGGGATGGGTTGTAACATTACATTACATTAACTCAATGCCATGAGTCAGTTGTTCAGAGGATGAATAAAGGGAAAATAAAATGCAATGTCCCAAACTCATAAGAAAATGACACAAAGGGGTTTACAATCCAGGGACAGGGTGATCCGTCACCCATAGTGACGGCTAGTACCGTCACAGGGGGTTAGGGTTAGGGAGTTAGGTTTAGGGGGTTAGGGTTAGATAGGGTATGTTTTAAGGTTGGATAGGGTTTGGGGTTAGAGTTAGGGTCTAGGGTTAAGGGTTAGGGTTAGAGGGTTAGGGGTTATGGTTAGGGTTATGGCTTAGGGTTAGCGTTAGGGTTAGGGTCAGACCTAGGGCTAGGGTTAGAGTTAGGGTTAGAATTAGGGTTAGGGTTATTTTTAGTGCTTAGGGTTAGAGGGTTAGGGTTAGAGGGTTAGGGTTAGAATTTAGGGTTAGGGAGTTAGGGTTAGGGGGGTTAGGGTTAGATAGAGTTTGTTTTAAGGTTTGATATGGTTTGGGGTTAGAGTTAGGGTTAGGGTTTGGGTTAAAGGTTAGGGTTAAGGGTTAGTGTTAGGGTTAGGGTTATGGCTTAGGGTTAGCATTAGGGTTAAGGTCAGGCCTAGAGCTAAGGTTAGAGTTAGGATTAGCATTAGGGTTAGGGCTATGGTTACGGCTAGGGTTAGGGTTTTATTTAGTGCTAGGTTTAGAGGGTGAGGGTTAGGGTTACAGGGTTAGGGTTAGAATTAGGGTTAGGGTTATTTTTAGGGTTAGGGTTAGAGGGTTAGGGGCTAGGGTTAGAGGGTTAGGGTTAAGGTGAGAGGGTTAGGGTTATGGTTAGAGGGTTAGGGCTTAGGGTTAGGGTTTGATACTTACGGTTAGGGTTAGAGCATTAGGATTAGGGTAAGGGTTAGGGTTAGGATTAGAGGGTTAGGGTTTAGGTTAGAGGGTTAGGTTTAGGGCTAGGGGATAGGGTTAGGGTTAGATACTTAGGGTTAGGGTTAGGCTTTGGGTAAGGGTTAGGGGTTAGGGTTAGGGTTAGATACTTAGGGTTATGGTTAGGTTTAGGGTTAGGGTAAGGATAAGGGTTAGGGTTAGGGATAGGGTTAGATACTTAGGGTTAGGGTTAGAGTGTTAGGATTAGGGTAAGGGTTAGGGTTAGGGTTAGAGGGTTAGGGTATTACAATTAGGGT
Source organism: Pelophylax lessonae (assembly GCF_965119305.1). Lineage (NCBI taxonomy): Eukaryota > Metazoa > Chordata > Amphibia > Anura > Ranidae > Pelophylax > Pelophylax lessonae. Next base: position 79,936 of record NW_028119973.1, read on the forward strand.
TATGGTTAGAGTTAGAGGATTAGGGTTCTGGTTTAGGGTTAGTGTTAGGGTTGGGGTTAGGGTTAGTGGTTAGGGTTAGGGGTTAAGGTTAGGGTTTAGTGGTTAGGGTTAGGGTTGGGGGAGGTTTTGGTTAGGGCTTGTCTATGGCTTGCATTGGGGGTTAGGGGTTAGGGTTAGATACTTAGGGTTAGATACCTAGGGTTAGCGTTAGGGAGTTAGGGTTAGAGGGTTAGGTTAGGGATAGGGCTAGGGTCAGATATAGAGGGTTTGGGTTAGATACATAGGTTTTGGATTTGATACATAGTGTTAGGGTAACAGTTAGATATGGGTTAGGGGGTTAGGGATAAAGAGTTAAGGTTAGGATTAGGGATGGGGAAAGGGGCTAGCAGTTAGGGTTAGGGGTTAGGGTTAGGCATTTGGGTTAGGGTTAGGGGTTAGTGCTTAGAGTTAGGGGTTAGGGAATTGGGGTTAGGGTTGGGTGAGGTTTGGGTTATGGTTAGGCTTAGGGTTACGGTGTTAGGATAAAGGTTAGGGTTAGAGGGTTTTGGTTAGAGGGTGTGGGTTAGGGTTAGAGAGTTAAGGTTAGGGTTATGGTTAGGGTTAGAGGGTTAGGGTTAGGGTTAGAGGGATAGCGTTAGGGGTTAGGGTTAGAGGGTTAGAGTAAGGGAGTTAGGGTTAGATAGGGTATGTTTTAAGGTTGGATAGGGTTTGGGGTTAGAGTTAGGGTCTAGGGTTAGGGTTAAAGGTTAGGGTTAGAGGGTTAGGTGTTATGGTTAGGGTTATGGGTTAGCGGTAGGGTTAGGGTCAGACCTAGGGCTAGGGTTAGAGTTAGGGTTAGGGCTAGGGTTAGGGATAGGGTAGGGTTAGGGTTATTTTAGTCCTTAGGGTTAGAGGGTTAGGGTTAGAATTTAGGGTTAGGGAGTTAGGGTTAGAGTTAGGGGGGTTAGGGTTAGAAAGGGTTTGTTTTAAGGTTGGATAGGGGTTGGGGTCAGAGTTAGGGTTCAGGGTTTGGGTTAAAGGTTAGGGTTAAGGGTTAGTGTTAGGGTTATGGCTTAGGGTTAGCGTTAGGGTTAGGGTCAGGCCTAGAGCTAGGGTTAGAGTTAGGATTAGCATTATGGTTAGGGCTATGGTTATGGCTAGGGTTTTTTTAGTGCTAGGTTTAGAGGGTTAGGATTAGGGTTACAGGGTTAGGGTTAGAATTAGGGTTAGGGTTATTTTTAGGGTTAGGGTTAGAGGGTTAGGGGGTTAGGGTAAGAGGGTTAGGGTTAAGGTGAGAGGGTTATGGTTAGAAGGTTAGGACTTAGGGTTAGGTTCTTACTGTTAGGGTTAGTGTTAGAGCATTAGGATTAGGGTAAGGGTAACGGTTAGAGGGTTAGGGTTAGGGGGTTAGGGTTAGGGCTAGGGGATAGGGTTAGGGTGAGATACTTAGGGTTAGGGTTAGGCTTAGGGTAAGGGTTAGGGGTTAGGGTTAGGCTTAGGGTAAGGGTTAGGGATAGGGTTAGATACTTAGGGTTAGGGTTAGAGTTTTAGGATTAGGGTAAGGGTTAGGGTTAGAGGGTTAGGGTGTTACAGTTAGTGTTATGGTTAGAGTTAGAGGGTTAGGGTTATGGTTTAGGGTTAGGGTAAGTGTTAGGGTTGGGGTTAAGGTTAGGGTTAGTGGTTAGGGTTAGGGTTGGGTGAAGTTTTGGCTAGGGTTAGGGCTTGTCTAGGGCTAGGATTTGGGGTTAGGGTTAGATACTTAGGGTTAGGGTTAGATACATAGGGTTAGGGTTAGATACATAGGGTTAGGTTTAGATACCTAGGGTTAGCGTTAGGGGGTTAGGGTTAGAGGGTTAGGGTTATGGCTTAGGGTTAGCATTAGGGTTAGGGTCAGGCCTAGAGCTAGGGTTAGAGTTAGGATTTGCATTAGGGTTAGGGCTATGGTTACGGCTAGGGTTAGGGGTTATTTTAGTGCTAGGTTTAGAGGGTTAGGTTTAGGGTTAGAATTAGGGTTAGGGTTATTTTTAGGGCTAGGGTTAGGATTAGAGGGTTAGGGTTAGAGGATTAGGATTAGTGTTATGGCTTAGGGTTAGGGTTAGGGTTAATGTTATGGTTAGGGTTATGGCTTAGGGTTAGGGTCTAATTTAAAATGTGAGAGGGGGATATGAAATTTACCTTCGGGCTGAAGCCCCTGGTCTTTTCCCCACCTAGCAATGCCCCTGCGTGGTGTGGTGGAAGGAGCACTTATCTGGAACATTCTACTGTTTATCCAGTACAGTATTTTTCACCATATGTTGGGACTGTGATTCACTCACTGATTGTAGGGTGAATGTACTAGTGAGCTGGTGGATATTCAGAGTCTAGCGCTACTAATGTGATGATGTATTGTGCTCTATTTATGGACTATTCTCTCATTTCATGATTATTAGATTGATGGACTTATATAGTATTTGCTGGACATTTATTTATTGTTTAGGACTTCATAGGCGCTGGGTGTGATTTTATAAATTGATACTTTTTATATTTTCACTATATTTGGAATATCGGTAATATCGGCAGGTTCCGGGGCCGATACCGATATATATCGGGAAAAGTGAATATCGGCCCTCCCATAATCGGCTTTGCCGATAATCGGTCGATCCCTAATTCAGAGTCATTGGATCCTTCTTCCCCAGCTCAAGAAGAAGAGCTCCATGCTTTAGCAATACCTGTGAGCTATGAAAAGACTTTACATTTATACAGATAGAGATTTACAGAGCTTTTGGTTCCATTTGAAGGGCCAGAAGTTTGTTTTTACTTCGGCGGGTAAACCAATCAAACATGCTAGGTTAAGTGATTGGCTGTCTTCAGCCTTCCAGCTTCTTACTGAGATAGCAATACTAACATTAAAACACATGGAAGCAGCTTGACCCATGGACCGTGTCATAAGTCAAGGCAGTTATGGCTATCTTAGTAAATGAGTGTGGGATAGTGCCAGGGTTCACCATAGTTGTTTTTTATAATGACCGTTTCTTGTTTACCTGTTACCAAAGGTGTTACCAAAAGCTGAACATCCCTTCCAGAGATTACAAAAGGTTATATCAAGATGCCCAAGTAAGGATCTTATGAGTATGCATTTTATCTGCATGGACATGTTTTCTGGATGGCCAGAGGCAAATACTACTGCAAAGGCCACAGTAAAAGGTGTTTTTAGAAGTAGTTTGTAAGTACGGAGTCCCAGAAGCTAGAGAGTAACAGAGGAACTATTTTTATGAGAGAGTCCTTACAAAAAGTTTTGAGGTTTTATTTTACACCTCCTACCATCTACAATGTAGTGGAAAAAGTAGAGTAAGAAACTAGAAAACGATTGCCTGAATGTCTTCACATATTTTTTTATTAAGCCGTAAGGGGATTTGTCTCAGCAGCTGAAGGCCTCCTTTCAGATCTCACAGAGAATGTTTCTGGTCTACAAGCTCATTTATGTGTTTTCTCCCCAATTCCAGATCCTAAACGTTTGGAAGGATCTGATAAACTAAAGCCAGGTGACTTGTGGATTGTTAAGACATTTATAAATATATATATTTAATGTGATTTGAAAAGTAGTTCAGTCATGTTGAAGTCCTATTGTCTTCTATACGTCTTCCATTTTATGTAGAATTGTCTGTGATCACCTATGCTAATAAGTCAGCATGTTCACAATTAAGCTAGAAGGCCATTCTGGCCATAGGAGTGTGCAGCCAATTACTCTGTAAATATTTTTTATCAATCGTTTTTTTACAATGAAAAGTCATTTTGTCTGGATTGCTTCCCCGACTCCAGGGGATCTCCTCCGCCTTCCTACCTTGGGCGCTACGATCCAGGTGTCCAAAGAGGCCTTCCTTGGCACCTCAGTCTCGCCATTACCATCTCCCATGACTCCAGTCCTCGGCAATCCTGAGATTCCTCCCGGTTCCCAGAACCCCCAGTTCCAGTGATTGGTCTCGGGTGGCGGTACTCGTGTTTGGGATTTTCTTGGGGATGATGGAAATCTAGTTCCGAGTGCGGTTGCATCTGCTGCCGACCCCCCCCCCCCATCCCCCTGGACTTCTGGTGTAGTTTTCAATTAAGACATTTCCTGCATCACTGCAACCGCAAGCCGGGTATTTCCCGGCAACTCACGAAGTTGGAATCCATTTGTCAGAGGGGAGAACCAATCCGTCACGGCCTTTCTATTCTCTACAAGGCCTTGCTTCGCCCGGCATCTGATTTTTGCCCTCAGTTTCTTTCCCAATGGGAATCTGACCTCAACAATCTCAGGCTTCCCAAAATGAGAAGATTTTGTATTTTGCGCAAAAATCCTCCATAGCTTCAAAGTTCAGGAAACTGGGTACAAGATCCTGAACAGATGGTATAGGGTGCCCACAACTCTCCATCAATATTTCCCGCAGGTTCCAGATATATGCTGGCGCTGCAATGGTGAACGGGGCACCATACTGCACATTTTTTGGATGTGCCTAAAACTCAAACCCTTTTGGCAGACAGTGACTGACACCATTATACATCTGACCAATGTGGATCTGGCAGACGACCCAGCGGCATGCCTGCTCCACCTCACGCAGAGGCCGATCAAGAAATACAAATTCTCCCTGACCATTCAACTCCTGAATGCAGCCAGGGCCTGCATTCCTGTCTGTTGGAGATCGGTACACCTGCCAACGAGGTCTCTCTGGTATACTAAAATAAATGAACTCATGGACATGGAAGACCTTACAGCCACTCATCACGGTAGGGAGGGGTCCTTTTGTGACACCTGGGGACCTTGTCTGTACTTTGTTGGTACAGATGCATATCTACAGGAGGCCACACGGCATGACGTTTCTGTGTGAGTGATGCCTGGCAGCCCCCGGGGGTGGGGGCATGGATCCCTTCTCCTTTACAGTCATTTACCCTCCTTTCTTTTATTGCCTTTCTCTTTTACCTGTTCCCATTTCCACTATATCCCAACCTCATTCTCTGTATAGTTGGCGCTCACATTACACCACTCATAACCACTGAATCCACGACATGGACATGGAAGACCTTACAGCCACTCATCACGGTAGGGAGGGGTCCTTTTGTGACACCTGGGGACCTTGTCTGTACTTTGTTGGTACAGACGCATACAGACTACAGGAGGCCGCACGGCATGATGTTTCTGTGTGAGTGATGCCTGGCAGCCCCCGGGGGTGGGGGCACGGATCCCTTCTCCTTTACAGTCATTTACCCTTCTTTCTTTTATTGCCTTTCTCTTTTACCTGTTCCCATTTCCACTATATCCCAACCTTATTCTCTGTATAGTTGGCGCTCACATTACACCACTCATAACCACTGAATCCACGAATCCTCTTCCTGTAGTGCCATCCCATGTTTCTTACTACGGGACTACCATCCCTTGACCCGCATATCTGTTTCCGAATACTCGAGCAGCATGTCTCTTTTTATTTTTCTGCAATGGGGATTGTGCCCCTTGAGACCTGCATTACATGCTCAAGATGGTCCATTTCAAGGGGTGTCTATTATGGAGACACGATGACCCTTTGCACTGGTAATCATTGACCCTTCCTGATCCTTGGGTCATAGTTTTATACCTTGCTGGCCAGCTTTGGTCCTGCACATGAAGTTCTATTACCCTATGTGGAATATGATTATGGTTGATTTTGCTGCCTATTGTTTGTAGTCACCGGTTGACCTTAAAATATTATATTCTTGCAAACTGTTCTATGCATACCTTGTACTGTACACTGTAAGAGGTGAGGTTGTAAAGGAAATTTTTACATGCTGTATATTATTGTATTTTATTTTGTATGTATTGCACACGGCACTAATAATGTTTGCATTATTTCGAGTCCTGATTAGAATTAGCCTGCCTATGTTACGCCCCTTGTTACCATAAAAGTACAATTGTAACAATAATGTGATACCTACATAATCATGTGTATAAAAGCCTTCGACAAGACACAAAAAAATTCCAAGCTCTCCTTAGCGACCAGTCAGCGACCAACCAAATTGACCTATCCAACCATATGCATTAAAAACAGGGGTTTAGTTGCACCCATTTGCAAATACATGCGTAAGTCACAAAGCCCCGTCAAGGCACCCCATTTTTTGTGGTCCTAACTCTAAATTCTGTGTCTCCATATAAAAGCCTTCAACTGCGTCAAATAAAACAGAAGAGTTCATTGGGAAAGATGCGGAGTGTATCTTTTTGTGTCTGTTCCCTACTGTAGTAGTTATTTGGAACCACCAATCAATATGAGGATAGGAGTTGCCTTTCTACAAAATGTCCAGAAGAGTCCCCACATAGGATTGTTACTCTTTATTGCTTTCACAAAATATCCCATAAAGAGAACCAGTCACCAGTTACAACTTTTCAATTTATCTGACTTCATTGAAACATTCATTTTTTTTATCACAGGTATTTCTATACTGCGGACAATTTACACATTTATATTGCACATTCAGATCAGCCCTCTAGGATCTTATAATCTAAAGTCGGCCATAGAAGGATTGAACCTCGGCTGATTCAGCAGGGACAGGCCTGAGATTCAATCCATCCATGGACAGGCTGGTTGTATTGAAATCGATTGACTTCAGTACAATCAGCCTTTCGGATTTTTGTCATGTGATCAGTGCCAGAGGCTATGGCCGCCAGCAGTGATCATTCTATTCTTCCGGCAGAGAATGCTTCCCACTGGCAGAACACAATGGCACTATGGAAGGGATTCCCCCATCTGTGTTGATGGGGAAATTGAGCAATTTTATTAAGTTCCACCCATTGTGGAAAGAAAGAAAATGGCATAATCTATGGCAGGGATCTCCAAACTACGACCCTCCAGCTGTTGCGAAAGTACACGTCCAATGAGGCATTGTAAAACTCTGACATTCACAGACATGATTAGGCACAATGGGAATTGCAGTTCCTTAACAACTGGAGGGCCATAGTTAGGCAGCCCATAGATCAGGGGTCTCCTAAGTCCCTAAGGTTGGCCATAGAGGAGTGCTTTTTATTCTTTTTCAATCAGCCAGCGGGCTGATCAGAAAAAACGAATGAAATCCCCACCCCCATCTGTTCACATAAAAAAAAGAACCTCTAAAGAAACAGTTATATAGGACCGACATTAACAGTACCACACCAACAAGTATTGTTAGGTTAAAATTTTATTACAATATCCAATAACAAAATCCCACAGAAGGGTCTAAATTGAAAATGTAGAAAACACTATAGAGTTTGATAACGTGGTATAGACAGTTACAGGATGATTCATGTTATCACAATAGCCAAATATAGTCATTCCCTCAATATTATGGTCTCAGGATGGAAAGTGGCAGTAGTAGCATCTCGGCTGTTTCTTCGACTCGTTTCACAGGACAGAGCCTTCTTCTTCTTCAGGAAGAGCAGCTTTGGTAGATTTAACTGTCTCCTTACATGAAAACATATACTGTTGAAGCTGTATACAACATATGGAAGCATATACGAGCTGTTTCTTCGACTTGTTTCACAGGACAGAGCATAGAAACATAGAATGGGTCGGCAGATAAGAACCATTTGGCCCATCTAGTCTGCCCAATATATCTGAATCCTATGAATAGTCCCTGGCCCTATCTTATATGAAGGATAGCCTTATGCCTATCCCATGCATGCTTAAACTCCTTCACTGTATTTGCAGCTACCACTTCTGCAGGAAGGTTATTCCATGCATCCACTACTCTCTCAGTAAAGTAATACTTCCTCATATTACTTTTAAACCTTTGCCCCTCTAATTTAAAACTGTGTCCTCTTGTGGTAGTTTTTCTTCTTTTAAATATGCTCTCCTCCTTTACCGAGTTGATTCCCTTTATGTATTTAAAGGTTTCTATCATATCCCCTCTGTCTCTTCTTTCTTCCAAGCTATACATGTTAAGGTCCTTTAACCTTTCCTGGTAAGTTTTTTCCTGCAATCCATGTACTAGTTTAGTAGCTCTTCTCTGAACTCTCTCTAGAGTATCTATATCCTTCTGGAGATATGGCCTCCAGTACTGCGCACAATACTCCAAGTGAGGTCTCACCAGTGTTCTGTACAGCGGCATAAGCACTTCTCTCTTTCTACTGCTTATACCTCTCCCTATACATCCAAGCATTCTGCTGGCATTTTGTGCTGCTCTATTACATTGTCTTCCCACCTTTAAGTCTTCTGAAATAATTACTCCTAAATCCCTTTCCTCAGATACTGAGGTCAGGACTGTGTTAAATATTCTATATTCTGCCCTTGGGTTTTTACGCCCCAGGTGCATTATCTTGCACTTATCCACATTAAATTTTAGTTGCCAGAGTTCTGACCATTCTTCTAGTTTTCCTAAATCCTTTTCCATTTGGCGTTTCCCTCCAGGAACATCAACCCTGTTACATATCTTTGTGTCATCAGCAAAAAGACAAACCTTTCCATCGAGGCCTTTTGCAATATCACTTATGAAGATATTAAACAAAATTGGTCCCAGTACAGATCCCTGAGGTACCCCACTGGTAACATGACCTTGTTCTGAATGTTCTCCATTGACTACAACCCTCTGTTGTCTGTCACTCAGCCACTGCCTAATCCACTCAACAATATGGGAGTCCATGCTCAATGACTGCAGTTTATTGATAAGTCTTCTATGTGGGACAGTGTCAAAAGCCTTACTAAAATCTAGATATGCAATGTCTACTGCACCTCCACCGTCTATTATTTTAGTCACCCAGTCAAAAAAATCTATAAGATTTGTTTGGCATGATCTCCCTGAAGTAAACCCATCCATGGGATTTAAGATGTTCCACAATCCTATCCTTTAATAGGGTTTCCATTAATTTGCCTACTATTGATGTCAGACTCACTGTTCTATAGTTGCTCGATTCCTCCCTACTACCTTTCTTGTGAATGGGCACGACATTTGCCAATGGAAAGTAATCTAGATGTCTTGAACGGTTTACACTGTTATATTTCCTTGGAACTTTTGAGGAAAATTCTTATCACGTTACTATGTGAGATACAGTCGCCAACACTTGCAGGGAGGCCCCAGCGAGATTTGAACTCGCGACCCCTGGTTTACAAGACCAGTGCTCTATCCCCTGAGCTATGGAGCCTTTTTTTTTTTTTTTCTTCAGGAAGAGCAGCTTTGGTAGATATAACTGTCTCCTTACATGAAAACATATACTGTTGAAGCTGTATACAACATATGGAAGCATATACGAGGCCATGAAGGAGAAAAAGCCACATGGACATGTGGACTCCAAGCCACAGATGAGTTCAGGTAGGTGGGGCCTGGGGGGGGGGGTAGGAAGCACCCCCACCCTGGGTGTGGGGAAGTGAGTGCAGATGGAGCCTGGGGGGAAGCTCCACTGCCCACACTCACGACACACCCAGGGTGGTAGCATGCCCTTGGTGGTAGGTAGGGAACACGGGAAGAGGCATTGTCACCTTTGGTGGTAGAGTGCAGATAGCAGAGCCTTGTATGAGGTATTGCCATCTTTTTTTGGAGATAGATTCAGGTAGGTGGGGTTTGGGAAAAACAGCACAACCCTGAATGTTGGTGAGTGAGGGCAGATAGAGCCTGGGGGGAAGCTCCACTGCCCACACTCACGCCACATCCGGGTTTTAGCATTTCCTTGGTGGTAGGTGAGGTAGGTAGGGGAGCCTGGGAAGAGGCATTGCCACTTGCGGTGGTACAGTGCGGCTAGCAGAGCCTGGGAAGAGGCATTACCATCCTTTGTGGGAGATGGATGCAGGTAGGTGGGGTCTGGGGAAAGCAGCACAACCCTGGGTGTTGGTGAGTGAGGGCAGATGGAGCCTGGGGGGAAGCTCCACCGCCCACACACACGACACATCCAGGGTTGTAGCATGCCTTTGGTGTTAAATTTAGTAGGTAACAGAGCCTGGGAAGAGGTACTGTCACCTTTGGTGGAAGATGAATTGAGGTAGGTGTGGTCTGGGACAAGTACCCACAGTTGATTCAGAGAAAGGCGAAAAACCCCTGCAAAGCAAAATCAAATTTGCTCTAGCAGGGGGAAAAATTCCTTCCTGATCCCCCGAGAGGCAATCGGCTATTCCCTGGATCAACTTTACCTATAAATGTTAGTAGCCAGTCAGGTAGCTGGGACTTGGGGGAAGCCCCACCACACTGGGTGTGGGGTGGGCAGATGGAGCGTGGGGCCGAAGCAGCCCCATGGTGGTAGGTGAGGACGGTAGCGGAGCCTAGGAAGAGGCATTGCCCCCCGTGGTGGTAGAGTGCAGATTGCAGAGCCTTGTTTGAGGCATTGTCATCTATTGTGGGAGATAGATGCAGGTAGATGGGGTTTGGGAAAAGCAGCAAAACCCTGAATGTTGGTGAGTGAGGGCAGATAGAGCCTGGGGGGAAGCTCCACTGCCCACACTCACGACACATCCGGGGTTTTAGCATTTCCCTGGTGGGAGGTGAGGTAGGTAGGGGAGCCTGGGAAGAGGCATTGCCACTTTCGGTGGTACAGTGCGGCTAGCAGAGCCTGGGAAGAGGCATTACCATCCTATGTGGGAGATGGGATGCAGGTAGGTGGGGTCTGGGGAAAGCAGCACAACCCTGGGTGTTGGTGAGGGCAGATGGAGCCTGGGGGGAAGCTCCACCGCCCACACACACGACACATCCAGGGTTGTAGCATGCCTTTGGTGTTAAATTTAGTAGGTAACAGAGCCTGGGAAGAGGTACTGTCTCCTTTGGTGGAAGATGAATTGAGGTAGGTGTGGTCTGGGAGAAGTACCCACAGTTGATTCAGAGGAAGGCGAAAAACCCCTGCAAAGCACAATCAAATTTGCTCTAGCAGGGGGAAAAATTCCTTCCTGATCCCCCGAGAGGCAATCGGCTATTCCCTGGATCAACTTTACCTATAAATGTTAGTAGCCAGTCAGGTAGCTGGGACTTGGGGGAAGCCCCACCACACTGGGTGTGGGGTGGGCAGATGGAGCGTGGGGCCGAAGCAGCCCCATGGTGGTAGGTGAGGAGGGTAGCGGAGCCTGGGAAGAGGCATTGCCCCCCGTGGTGGTAGAGTGCAGATTGCAGAGCCTTGTTTGAGGCATTGTCATCTATTGTGGGAGATAGATGCAGGTAGATGGGGTTTGGGAAAAGCAGCAAAACCCTGAATGTTGGTGAGTGAGGGCAGATAGAGCCTGGGGGGAAGCTCCACTGCCCACACTCACGACACATCCGGGGTTTTAGCATTTCCCTGGTGGGAGGTGAGGTAGGTAGGGGAGCCTTGGAAGAGGCATTGCCACTTTCGGTGGTACAGTGCGGCTAGCAGAGCCTGGGAAGAGGCATTACCATCCTATGTGGGAGATGGGATGCAGGTAGGTGGGGTCTGGGGAAAGCAGCACAACCCTGGGTGTTGGTGAGGGCAGATGGAGCCTGGGGGGAAGCTCCACCGCCCACACACACGACACCTCCAGGGTTGTAGCATGCCTTTGGTGTTAAATTTAGTAGGTAACAGAGCCTGGGAAGAGGTACTGTCTCCTTTGGTGGAAGATGAATTGAGGTAGGTGTGGTCTGGGAGAAGTACCCACAGTTGATTCAGAGGAAGGCGAAAAACCCCTGCAAAGCACAATCAAATTTGCTCTAGCAGGGGGAAAAATTCCTTCCTGATCCCCCGAGAGGCAATCGGCTATTCCCTGGATCAACTTTACCTATAAATGTTAGTAGCCAGTCAGGTAGCTGGGACTTGGGGGAAGCACCACCACACTGGGTGTGGGGTGGGCAGATGGAGCGTGGGGCTGAAGCAGCCCCATGGTGGTAGGTGAGGAGGGTAGCGGAGCCTGGGAAGAGGCATTGCCCCCCTTGATGGTAGATTGCAGAGCCTTGTATGAGGCATTGTCATCTATTGTGGGAGATAGATGCAGGTAGGTGGGGTTTGGGAAAAGCAGCACAACCCTGAATGTTGGTGAGTGAGGGCAGATAGAGCCTGGGGGGAAGCTCCACTGCCCACACTCACGACACATCCGGGGTTTTAGCATTTCCTTGGTGGTAGGTGAGGTAGGTAGGGGAGCCTGGGAAGAGGCTGTCAGGTCACCTGTGGCCAGGTGACAACTGCACCCTGTTGGAGGCAGGGGCGCAGCGCAAGGTAGTGAACCCTATAGCAGACTGCTGCGGATGGACCAGAACGTGAACCCAAGATTCCCCAGTGAGCGGAGTCTAAGACCCAGCAGGTGTTCACCAGGGCCTCTAGTGGTGAGGATGGACTTTGCTGCAGCTGGGCCCAGGTCGCGGCCCCTGGGGTCCCCCAGGTCACGCTCCGTAGGGAGAGAAGGGAAGCAGCCACTCAGGACACACAGAATGGTGAAGGTTAACCCGAGGTCGGTGTAACAGGCAGACAAGGGTAGTCAAGGGACAGGCCAAAGGTCAGGGTAACAAGCAAACAGGAATAGTCAGGGACAAGCCAAAAGTCGGTACACAGAGGAGTAATTTCAAGCAAACAGGAACAGGAAACTAATACTGTTGAACAGCAAAGCAGGCCTGCAGTGCGTTGGTTAATATAGACTTCCTGTGATGACCTGGGCGGGGCAGGAACAGGAAGTAGAGGTGATAAAAAGGATCCAGAAATGCAGTCTGACCTCTAATACAGACATGGAGGTACAGGTAAGCTTGCCAAGCTCTATTGCAAGTCCATGACAGGCATTGCCACTTTCGGTGGTACAGTGCGGCTAGCAGAGCCTGGGAAGAGGCATTACCATCCTTTCTGGGAGATGGTATGCAGGTAGGTGGGGTCTGGGGAAAGAAGCACAACCCTGGGTGTTGGTGAGTGAAGGGAGATGGAGCCTGGGGGGAAGCTCCACCGCCCACACTCACGCCACATCCGGGGTGTTAGCATGCCCTTGGTGTTAAATTTAGTAGGTAGCAGAGCCTGGGAAGAGGTACTGTCACCTTTGGTGGAAGATGAATTGAGGTAGGTGTGGTCTGGGAGAAGTACCCACAGTTGATTCAGAGGAGGCAATCAGCTATTCCCTGGATCAACTTTACCTATAAATGTTAGTAGCCAGTCAGGTAGCTGGGACTTGGGGGAAGCCCCACCACACTGGGTGTGGGGTGGGCAGATGGAGCGTGGGGCCGAAGCAGCCCCATGGTGATAGGTGAGGAGGGTAGCGGAGCCTGGGAAGAGGCATTGCCCCCCTTGGTGGTAGAGTGCAGATTGCAGAGCCTTGTATGAGGCATTGTCATCTATTGTGGGAGATAGATGCAGGTAGGTGGGGTTTGGGAAAAGCAGCACAACCCTGAATGTTGGTGAGTGAGGGCAGATAGAGCCTGGGGGGAAGCTCCACTGCCCACACTCACGCCACATCCGGGGTTTTAGCATTTCCTTGGTGGTAGGTGAGGTAGGTAGGGGAGCCTGGGAAGAGGCATTGCCACTTTCGGTGGTACAGTGCGGCTAGCAGAGCCTGGGAAGAGGCATTACCATCCTTTGTGGGAGATGGATGCAGGTAGGTGGGGTCTGGGGAAAGCAGCACAACCCTGGGTGTTGGTGAGTGAGGGCAGATGGAGCCTGGGGGGAAGCTCCACCACCCACACTCACGACACATCCAGGGTTTTATCATGCCTTTGGTGTTAAATTTAGCAGATAACAGAGCCTGGGAAAAGGTACTGTCACCTTTGGTGGAAGATGAATTGAGGTAGGTGAGGTCCGGGAGAGGTACCCACAGTTGATTCAGAGGAAGGCGAAAAACGCCTGCAAAGCACAATCAAATTTGCTCTAGCAGGGGGAAAAATTCCTTCCTGATCCCCCGAGAGGCAATCGGCTATTCCCTGGATCAACTTTACCTATAAATGTTAGTAGCCAGTCAGGTAGCTGGGACTTGGGGGAAGCACCACCACACTGGGTGTGGGGTTGGGTGGGCAGATGTAGCATGGGGCCGAAGCAGCCCCATGGTGGTAGGTGAGGAGGGTAGCGGAGCCTGGGAAGAGGCATTGCCCCCCTTGGTGGTAGAGTGCAGATTGCAGAGCCTTGTATGAGGCATTTTCATCTATTGTGGGAGATAGATGCAGGTAGATGGGGTTTGGGAAAAGCAGCAAAACCCTGAATGTTGGTGAGTGAGGGCAGATAGAGCCTGGGGGGAAGCTCCACTGCCCACACTCACGACACATCCAGGGTTGAAGCATGCCGCTGGTGTTAAATTTAGTAGGTAACAGAGCCTGGGAAGAGGTATGTCACCTTTGGTGATAGATAAGTGTGGGTAGCAGAGCCTGCTAAGAGGCACTGCCCCCCTTGGTGGAAGATGAATTGAGGTAGGTGAAGTCTGGGAGAAGTACCCACAGTTGATTCAGAGGAAGGAAAAAAACCCCTGCAAAGCACAATCAAATTTGCTGTAGCAGGGGGAAAAATTCCTTCCTGATCCCCCGAGAGGCAATCGGCTATTCCCTGGATCAACTTTACCTATAAATGTTAGTAGCCAGTCAGGTAGCTGGGACTTGGGGGAAGCCCCACCACACTGGGTGTGGGGTGGGCAGATGGAGCGTGGGGCCGAAGCAGCCCCATGGTGATAGGTGAGGAGGGTAGCGGAGCCTGGGAAGAGGCATTGCCCCCCTTGGTGGTAGAGTGCAGATTGCAGAGCCTTGTATGAGGCATTGTCATCTATTGTGGGAGATAGATGCAGGTAGGTGGGGTTTGGGAAAAGCAGCACAACCCTGAATGGTGGTGAGTGAGGGCAGATAGAGCCTGGGGGGAAGCTCCACTGCCCACACTCACGCCACATCCGGGGTTTTAGCATTTCCTTGGTGGTAGGTGAGGTAGGTAGGGGAGCCTGGGAAGAGGCATTGCCACTTTCAGTGGTACAGTGTGGCTAGCAGAGCCTGGGAAGAGGCATTACCATCCTTTGTGGGAGATGGATGCAGGTAGGTGGGGTCTGGGGAAAGCAGCACAACCCTGGGTGTTGGTGAGTGAGGGCAGATGGAGCCTGGGGGGAAGCTCCACCACCCACACTCACGACACATCCAGGGTTTTAGCATGCCTTTGGTGTTAAATTTAGCAGGTAACAGAGCCTGGGAAGAGGTACTGCCACCTTTGGTGGAAGATGAATTGAGGTAGGTGTGGTCTGGGGAAAGCAGCACAACCCTGGGTGTGGGGTTGGGCAGGCAGATGGAGCGTGGAGCCGAAGCAGCCCCATGGGGGTAGGTGAGGAGTGTAGCGGAGCCTGGGAAGAGGCATTGACACCCTTGGTGGTAGGTGAGGTAGGTAGGGGAGCCTGGGAAGAGGCATTGCCACTTTTGGTGGTAGAGTGTGGCTAGCAGAGCCTGGGAAGAGGCATTACCATCCTTTGTGGGAGGTGGATGTAGGAAGGGGGATCTGGGGAAAGCAGCACAACCATGGGTGTTGGTGAGTGAATGCAGATAGAGCCTGGGGGGAAGCTCCACTGCCCACACTCACGACACATCCAGGGTTGAAGCATGCCGCTGGTGTTAAATTTAGTAGGTAACAGAGCCTGGGAAGAGGTATGTCACCTTTGGTGATAGATAAGTGTGGGTAGCAGAGCCTGCTAAGAGGCACTGCCCCCCTTGGTGGAAGATGAATTGAGGTAGGTGAAGTCTGGGAGAAGTACCCACAGTTGATTCAGAGGAAGGAAAAAAACCCCTGCAAAGCACAATCAAATTTGCTGTAGCAGGGGGAAAAATTCCTTCCTGATCCCCCGAGAGGCAATCGGCTATTCCCTGGATCAACTTTACCTATAAATGTTAGTAGCCAGTCAGGTAGCTGGGACTTGGGGGAAGCCCCACCACACTGGGTGTGGGGTGGGCAGATGGAGCGTGGGGCCGAAGCAGCCCCATGGTGATAGGTGAGGAGGGTAGCGGAGCCTGGGAAGAGGCATTGCCCCCCTTGGTGGTAGAGTGCAGATTGCAGAGCCTTGTATGAGGCATTGTCATCTATTGTGGGAGATAGATGCAGGTAGGTGGGGTTTGGGAAAAGCAGCACAACCCTGAATGGTGGTGAGTGAGGGCAGATAGAGCCTGGGGGGAAGCTCCACTGCCCACACTCACGCCACATCCGGGGTTTTAGCATTTCCTTGGTGGTAGGTGAGGTAGGTAGGGGAGCCTGGGAAGAGGCATTGCCACTTTCAGTGGTACAGTGTGGCTAGCAGAGCCTGGGAAGAGGCATTACCATCCTTTGTGGGAGATGGATGCAGGTAGGTGGGGTCTGGGGAAAGCAGCACAACCCTGGGTGTTGGTGAGTGAGGGCAGATGGAGCCTGGGGGGAAGCTCCACCACCCACACTCACGACACATCCAGGGTTTTAGCATGCCTTTGGTGTTAAATTTAGCAGGTAACAGAGCCTGGGAAGAGGTACTGCCACCTTTGGTGGAAGATGAATTGAGGTAGGTGTGGTCTGGGGAAAGCAGCACAACCCTGGGTGTGGGGTTGGGCAGGCAGATGGAGCGTGGAGCCGAAGCAGCCCCATGGGGGTAGGTGAGGAGTGTAGCGGAGCCTGGGAAGAGGCATTGACACCCTTGGTGGTAGGTGAGGTAGGTAGGGGAGCCTGGGAAGAGGCATTGCCACTTTTGGTGGTAGAGTGTGGCTAGCAGAGCCTGGGAAGAGGCATTACCATCCTTTGTGGGAGGTGGATGTAGGAAGGGGGATCTGGGGAAAGCAGCACAACCATGGGTGTTGGTGAGTGAATGCAGATGGAGCCTGGGGGGAAGCTCCACTGCCCACACTCACGCCACATCCGGGGTAGTAGCTAGGCTAGTGACAGTATCAGATTTTCATACTGCGATTAATTGATTAAGGTTTTGCCACGGTATACGATATTATCACGGTATTCAATTATAATTATTACATTTCTACCTCACTTGAATTTCATTGCTGAATTTAGGGACTTTGGTTTACTTTGAAGGCATAGCAGCTCAAGCCCATTCGAATCAATGGGCTGCTATGCCTGTGCAAATGTGGGTCACCAACCCGCATACATGTGAATCAGGCCTAAAGCAATAGTAAGGTATTTTACAAATAAAAACACAGCTCCTCCTGCAGGTTTAACCACTTCTGGACCGCAAGGATTTGCCCCCTTAATGACCAGGCTATCAGAGCCGAGCACCAGAACCAGTCATCACCAGGTAGGCCAGACACTGCTTGATGGCTATATAATAATGTAATGTGGGCTGCTATGCCTGTGCATCTATATATATATTCTACTATGCCCACGTATGTGTGTATGTCTCTCTCTCTCTCTCTCTATATATATACATATATAAATATATATAATATCTATCTATCTTATTCTTTCTATCTATCTTATTCTTTCTATCTATCTTAATCAATCTCTTATTATTTCTATCTATCTTATTCTAACTTATCTTATTCTAACTTATCTTATTCTAACTATCTTACTCTAACTATCTATCTTATTCTATCTATCTATCTTATTCTATCTATCTATCTTATTCTAACTATCTTATTCTATCTATCTTATTCTTTCTATCTATCTTATTCTTTCTATCTATCTTATTCTATCTGCAGAGACTTGCTTGTATTAGGCAGTGTTTCTGTCTGTGTCTGAGCCCTGGAAGAAGCATGTGGGTGTGTGCTGGGAGCCATCTGATTGGTTACAGGGAGGAGCTAAGCTCTCACTCTAGGATCATATTACCAGAGCTGTCTCTGTTGAGCGAGTGAATGAGTCATCCAGCTCACTGAAATCTATAATTTCAAAAGGCAGACTTGAGGAGCAGAGAAACACAGTATTTTAAAAATGACCACAATATCAATACCGTGGGTATGCAATACCGTGATATATCGAATTACCGAAAACCGGCATATCTCTAGTTCTGTGGAAAGCAGCACAACCCTGGGTGTTGGTGAGTGATGGCAGATGGAGCCTGGGGGGAAGCTCCACTGCCCACACTCATGCCACATCCAGGGTATTAGCATGCCCTTGGTGGTAGGTGAGGTAGGTAGTGGAGCCTGGTAAGAGGCATTGACACCCTTGGAGGTAGGTGAGGTAGGTAGGGGAGCCTGGGAAGAGGCATTGTCACCCTTGGTGGTAGAGTGCAGATAGCAGAGCCTGGGAAGAGGCATTACCATCCTTTGTGGGAGATAGATGCAGGTAGGTGGGGTTTGGGAAAAGCAGCACAACCCTGGGGGTTGGTGAGTAAGGGCAGATGGAGCCTGGGGGGAAGCTCCACTGCCCACACTCACGACACATTCAGGGTGGTAGCATGCCCTTAGTGTTAAATTTAGTAGGTAACAGAGCATGGGAAGAGGTACTGCCACTCTTGGTGGTAGGTAGGGGAGCCTGGGAAGAGGCATTGCCACTTTTGGTGGTAGAGTGAGGCTAGCAGAGTGTGGGAAGAGGCATTGCCATCCTTTAAGGGAGGTGTATGCAGGTAGGTGGGTTCCGTGGAAAGCACCACAACTCTGGGTGTTGGTGAGTGAGGGCAGATGGAGCCTGGGGGGAAGCTCCACCGCCCACTCTCACGCCACATCCGGGGTGGTAGGTGAGGT
Organism: Pelophylax lessonae; assembly: GCF_965119305.1. NCBI lineage: Eukaryota > Metazoa > Chordata > Amphibia > Anura > Ranidae > Pelophylax > Pelophylax lessonae. The sequence goes on from NW_028119973.1 coordinate 98,365, forward strand.
AGGTAGGGGAGCCTGGTAAGAGGCATTGTCACTTTTGGTGGTAGGTGAGGTAGGAAGGGGAGCCTAGGAAGAAGAATTGTCACCCTTAGTGGTAGGTGAGGTTGGTAGGGGAGCCTTTGCCACTCTTGGTGGTAGAATGCGGCTAGAAGAGCTTTCCATTAGGCATTACCATCCTTTGTGGGAGATGGATGCAGGTAGGTTGGGTCTGGGAAAAGCACCACAACCATGCTGGGATTTTTACTACATCTATAGAAAAACCCATGCTGGGATCTGTAGTACATCTATAGAAAAATCAATGCTGGGATCTGTAGTCCATCTATAGAAAAATCCATTTGTGGGAGATGGGATGCAGATAGGTGGGGTCTGGGAAAAGCAGCACAACCCTGGGTGTTGGTGAGTGAGGGGAGATGGAGCCTGGGGGGAAGCTCCACCGCCCACACTCACGCCACATCCGGGGTGTTCGCATGCCCTTGGTGTTAAATTTAGTAGGTAGCAGAGCCTGGGAAGAGGTACTAAAACCCTTGGTGGTAGGTGAGGTAAATAGGGGAGCCTCGGAAGAGGCATTGACACCCTTGGTGGTAAGTGAGGTAGGTAGGGGAGCCTGGGAAGAGGCATTGACACCCTTGGTGGTAGGTGAGGTAGGTAGGGGAGCCTGGGAAGAGGCATTGTCACCCTTGGTGGTAGAGTGCAGATAGCAGAGCCTGGGAAGAGGCATTACCATCCTTTGTGGGAGATAGATGCAGGTAGGTGGGGTTTGGGAAAAGCAGCACAACCCTGGGGGTTGGTGAGTAAGGGTTAGGGGTGAGGGGTTGGGTGGGCAGATGGAGCGTGGGGCCGAGGCAGCCCCGTGGTTGTAGACGAGGAGGGTAGCAGAGCCTGGGAAGAGGCACTGCCACCCTTGGTTGGAGATGAGTGCGGGAGGGGGGGTGTCAGTGTGCGGAGAGGAGGGAAGATCTCCCCACACACACGGCACTGCTCTCCGGAGTCGGGTACAATCATTGTCTGTACTGCAGCCGGCATGTCTGTGTGTCCCTGAGGAAGTACAACTCTCAGCATACACTGTAAGTAATGGGTCCCAGTGTGAAATAGGATGCTATGGGACTACATATGCCAGCATGTTTTTTTCTATGGAGGAACTACAGATCTCAGCAATACCCCTGGGGTATGTAGAGATTGCTGGGATCTATAGAAAAATCCATTATAGGATTTGTAGTACATCTATAGAATAATCTATGCTGGGATTTGTACGTGCTTCCACACTGGGACCCATTACTTACAGAGTATGCTGAGAGTTGTACTTCCTCAGGGACACACAGACATGCAGGCTGTAGTACGGACAATGATTGTACCCGACTCCGGAGGGCAGATCTGTGTGTGTGGGGAGATCTTCCCTCCTCTCCGCACACTGACACCCCCCCTCCCGCACTCATCTCCCACCAAGGGTGGCAGTGCCTCTTCCCAGGCTCTGCTACCCTCCTCACCTACAACCACGGGGCTGCCTCGGCCCCACGCTCCATCTGTCCACCCAACCCCACACCCCTAACCCTTACTCACCAACCCCCAGGGTTGTGCTGCTTTTCCCAACCCCCACCTACCTGCATCTATCTCCCACAAAGGATGGTAATGCCTCTTCCCAGGCTCTGCTATTTGCACTCTACCACCAAGGGTGACAATGCCTCTTCCCAGGCTGCCCTACCTACCTCACCTACCACCAAGGGTGTCAATGCCTCTTCCCAGGCTCCCCTATCTACCTCACGTACCACCAAGGGTGTCAATGCCTCTTCCCGGACTGCCCTACCCTCCTTACCTACAACCAAGAGGCTGCCTCGGCCCCACGCTCCATCTGCCCACTCATGTATGTATATGTGTACGTGTGTGTGTGTGTATGTATGTATATGTGTGTATGTATATGTGTACGTGTGTGTGTATATGTGTACATGTGTGTGTGTGTGTATGTATATGTGTACATGTGTGTATGTATGTATATGTGTAAGTGTGTGTGTATATGTGTAAATGTGTGTGTGTGTGTATGTATGTGTACATGTGTGTGTATGTAGTATACGTGTGTGTGTGTATATATGTATGTATATGTGTACATGTGTATATATATGTATATGTGTACATGTGTGTGTATGTATGTGTATGTATGTACATGTGTGTGTATGTATATGTGTACATGTGTGTGTATATGTGTACATGTATGTGTGTGTGTACATGTATGTGTGTGTACGTATGTACATGTGTCTGTATGTAGGTGTGTGTGTACATGTGTGTGCATATGTGTACATGTATGTGTGTGTACGTATGTACATGTGTCTGTATGTAGGTGTGTGTGTGAGTGTGCATGTACAGTATGTATGTTTTAATCCTGACCCCCCCTTTTCCTGTACCATTAGACCTGCTTTTGTAGGGCTTGTTTGTGATAGCAGCAAGGACTGCTGCTACTCTGAAAAGCAATCCATGCTCAGATTGCTTTTCAGAAGCATTTAAAGAGGAAGTAAACCCTCCTCTGCAAGTTGTACCTATAGGTGATCCTATGATAAGGCTTACCTATAGGTACTGTAAATATCTCCTAAACATGTACCGTTTAGGAGATATTTACCTTACATGCATCCAGTGACATCACTGGCGCATGCGCTCTGAAGGAACGGCCGTTGGTGCCGTGTTCCTTCAGAGCCCCGTGCCGTCGGCTCCCGTGCGCATGCGCGGGAGTGAAGTAATCGCGGGTCCAGCCAATCAGATGGCCGGATGCTGCAAACCCGGAAGAAGGGTGACAGAATATGTCACCCACGAGAGAGGTGAGCTGTCGACGATTCGTTCTTAGGTAAGTATTTCATAATGAGCTAGTATGCAATCCATACTAGCTCATTATGTGTTTGTCTTTCAGGTGTACTTTAAAAAAAAAAAGAAATTCTGAGGTTTACAACCTCTTTAACTGGTGGTAAAGAGGCAATATGTTGCCTCCCCACCACCTGTTTTAAGCCCGTAAATGCGGCATTACCACACCGCAACCATGCAATGCACACAGTTGTGGGGTGGTTGCAGTGCAGCCCCATTCACCCTGGGTATACCTGCATCTGCAGCCACAGCATGTGTACACCCCCAGCTGCTGCCTTTGCAGCTAAAGGGGTAGAAGTTGGGGGTAATAAAAACAGCTCAACCATGTGTTTTTACTGCCCCCTCCAACCTGACATGTGAACAAGCCCTTGGTTCCTATCTATGTTGCTGCTTGCTGCCTGTAGGGCAGCCCATTCATTTCAATGGGCTTCCCTACCCCCAGAAATGCAGGGAAAGAAGTCCCTGACCCCTTTTTTAAATTGGGCCGCACCAAAAGCAACCCATGTTTTCCAATGTGTGGGGTACCATTAAGAATTAATGGCACCCCTAAGTGCCGGTTCACACTTGTGCGATGCGGGAACGCTGCGAATATGCAGCGTGTTCCCGCATCGCATCCACACATCTGGCAGTTCACACTGCCATATGCGATACGCAGGGGGTCTCAATTAAAAGTTAACGACACCCCCAGTTGCGATCTGCAAGTTCGCACAGAATCGGATCGCACAAGTGTGAACCACTGTGCGATCCAATTCTGAGGCGGCTCAAAAAATGCCTCATGTGCGAGTTTGCTGCGGAAGCGCTGCAAATTCAGCCATACAAAGTGTATGGCTGAACTCGCATCCGCACATGAGATCGCATGTAATGAAGGAGCAGTGCGCTCCAAATTACATGCGATCTCGTAAACCGCAATAATGTGAACCGACACTAAGGGTCCTTTCACACAGTCCGCTCCGTCGGCGGACTCCATTTATCTCAGCGGGTGATCGATCCGCCGATCCCCCGCTGAGCAGGACAATGACAGCTGTTCTCTGCACTGTGTGCAGAGACACAGCTGTCAGAGCCACATACATCTCTATGGGGGAATCGGATGGGAACGGACCGTCGGTCCGTTCTCATTCAATCCGCTGGACGGATGGAAAATAGGGTTTCCATCCGCCCAGATTTGACGGATCGGATGTCAGCGGACATGTCTCCGCTGACATCCGATGCCCCATAGGGATGCATGGAAGGACCGTTCACATCCGCCAAAAAAAACTGACAGGCGGATCTGAACGGTCCGCCTGTGTGAAAGGGGCCTTAAAGAGGAAGTAAACCCTCCTCTGCAAGTTGTACCTATAGGTGATCCTATGATAAGGCTTACCTATAGGTACTGTAAATATCTCCTAAACATGTACCGTTTAGATCTTTACCTTACATGCAGCCAGTGACATCATTGGTGCATGCGCTCTGAAGGAACGGCCGCTTTTGCTGTTCCTTCAGAGCCCCGTGCCGTGACCGACGGCTCCCGCGCGCGGGAGTGACGTCACCGCGGCTCCGGCCAATCAGATGGCCGGATGCCGCGATCCCAGAAGACGGGCGACTGGACATGTCGCCCGTCATAGAGGTAAGCGGACGGCACGGTGGGGGCTCGTTCTAAGGTAAATATTTCATAATGAGCTAGTATGCGATGCATACTAGCTCATTATGTGTTTCTCTTTCAGGGTAAAAAAAAATAAATAAATACATTTTTCGGTTTACAACCTCTTTAAGAGCAGAGCATTTGTCTGTGTGTCAGAAACAAGCATGATTTTGCACGTTCCGTGACACACAGTAATGTGAACCAAGCCTTGGAAGGGGGTGCCTCAAGAGTGAAAATAATTTTCAAGGGCGCCCTGACTGAAAAAAGATTGAGAAACACTGATCTATACAATAACCCATGCTGGGATTTGTGGGAAATGGATGCAGGTAGATGGGGTCTGGGGAAAGCAGCACAACCCTGGGTGTTTGTGAGTGAAGCACGATGGAGCATGGGTGGTAGCATGCCCTTGGTGGTAGGTAGGGCAGCCTAGGAAGAGGCATTGTCACCCTTAGTGGTAGGTGAGGTAGGTAGGGCAGTCCGGGAAGAGGCATTGACACCCTTGGTGGTAGGTGAGGTAGGAAGGGGAGCCAGGGAAGAGGCATTGACACCCTTGGTGGTAGGTGAGGTAGGTAGGGCAGCCTGGGAAGAGGCATTGTCACCCTTGGTGGTAGAGTGCAGATAGCAGAGCCTGGGAAGAGGCATTGCCGTCCTTTGTGGGAGATAGATGCAGGTAGGTGGGGGTTGGGAAAAGCAGCACAACCCTGGGGGTTGGTGAGTAAGGGTTAGGGGTGTGGGGTTGGGTGGGCAGATGGAGGGTGGGGCTGAGGTAGCCCCGTGGTTGTAGGTGAGGAGGGTAGCAGAGCCCGGGAAGAGGCACTGCCACCCTTGGTGGGAGATGAGTGGGGGAGGGGGAGGTGTCAGTGTGCGGAGAGGAGGGAAGATCTCCCCACACACACAGATCTGCTCTCCGGAGTCGGGTACAATCATTGTCTGTACTGCAGCCGGCATGTCTGTGTGTCCCTGAGGAAGTACAACTCTCAGCATACACTGTAAGTTATGGGTCCCAGTGTGGAATAGGATGCTATGGAAATACATAATCCAGCATGTTTATTCTATGGAGGAACTACAGATCTCAGCAATACCAATGGATCCATTATAGAACTTGTATTAAATCTATAGAATAATCCATGCTGGGATTCAGTTCAGTTGTAGAATATTAAAGATTGAGACCTCATTATTAGTGTATGCTGGAAGTTGTAGTCCTCCTCGCCGGCATAGTAGTGCTATAGTGCTGGGGTTTGTAGTAGCTCCGCCTCCGGAGAGCAGCGCTGTGAGTGGAGCGACCTTCCCGCCTGCTGCTCTGTCCGCACACTGGCCCGCGTCTCCTGGGCTCGGATATTTATAAGGTTTAGGCCACGCCCATCGCTCCACTGATGACGCCAACGGCTCCACTGGTCACGCCTACTTACCCTCAGCCCCGGCGTGATTCGCCGCTCTGCTTATTCTGAGCTCAGGCCACTCCCACTCCATGCGCTGGCCACGCGCACCCCATGCACTGATCACGAGAGTGTGCGCACGCAGCTTAGTCTCATGTGAGGTCTGGTGGGCGGGGTTTAGCTTCTGAAGGGGAAGAATTCCAATCATTGGCCCAGATAGAGCGGCGCGCGCAGCCCGTTGCTATACCCTCGTCACTTCCGCCCCGGTGCGCATGCGCAGAAGGCATTCTGGAGGTCCGATGTGTATAGCGCACAGCTGATTGAGTAGAGGCGGGGCTGAGGCGTCATCGAGTTCTTACAGGGGGCGGGGCGGGGAGGATTAGGAGACTTGCGGCCGTGTAATAAATGTATTAAAAGTAGTTCCTTCGGTACTTTATACTCCCCGCCCCCTGTAAGAACTCGATGACGCCTCAGCCCCGCCTCTTCTCATTCCGCTATACACATCGGACCTCCAGAATGCCTTCTGCGCATGCGCACCGGGGCGGAAGTGACGAAGTATAGCATTCTGTCATAGATGAAGTGTAGTGGGCGGGGTTTACTCCTCTGACGGGGAAGAAGTGACATGAATGGAATGTAAACCCTAATTGGGTTTAGAAGGCGGGGTTAGGGGTGGGCGGGGCCTCATCCTATCCTTTGTTTTGTTTGGATAAAGTAGTGAAGGATGACAGGAAGTCACCAGGTAACACCGGTGTCCCCGTTGGAAGATTTACCCCCTACTTCCTGTCTCAGTGATAATAGTTTTCTGGCCAATCAGAGGCAGCCGATCCATTCCCCGCCCCTTTGGCTTCACCTATACACGAGGACGGGGATATTGGTGACATCATTGTCCCCAGAACAGGAATCCTCCAATCAGATTCCCTCACTTTTCATCTCACTTCCTGTTTTTCTATATGGGACAGGAAGTGACGGTAAATCTCCCCAATGGGGACACAGATGGAAAAAATCATAGAAAATCCTTCCCTTACGCTATAGGGAGGGGGAGGGGGGGATTATCTTGGGATATATTATCCACTTCCGGAGGAGCGAGGTGCCGGTGCCTCCCCCTCCGACCAGCCGACCCATCCCCCAGCTGCTTGGATTGGCTTTGATCAGCTCATCGCTATGGTAACCGGGATGAATATATCATACTCCCCCATCCCCCACAATCCTTTCATGTCTTTTCAGGATTACTCCGCCCACAATCCTGCGACAAGTGTGAAAGGGGCGGTTCCCGCCATAGAAACGCCTTACAGATCTTTTCTGCATCAGCGTTTTTCATGCCTCTTTTTCTTCTGGAGCGGAAGATTTACCCCTTAATGACCGGGCAGTTGTTTGCCATTCGGCACTGCGTGACTTTAACTGACAATTGCGCGGTCGTGCGACGCTGCACCCAAATGAAATTGACGTCCTTTTTTTCCCACAAACAGAGATTTCTATTGGTGGGATTTCATCACCTCTGCGATTTTCATTTTTTTGCGATATTAATAAAAATAGAGCGACAATTTGGAAAAAACAAGAATATTTTTCTACTTTGACAGTTAAAAAATATCCAAAATATTAAATTTTTGTCATATTTTTAGGCCAAAATGTATTTAGCTCCATGTTGGTGACAAAAAAATTCTCAATGAGCGTATTTTTAACCGCTTTAAGACCGGAATATTTTACCCCATTCCTGACCAGGCTCTATTTTGAGATTCGGCACTGCGTGACTTTAACTGACAATTGCGCGGTCGTGCGACGCTGCACCCAAATGAAATTGACGTCCTTTTTTTCCCACAAACAGAGATTTCTATTGGTGGGATTTCATCACCTCTGCGATTTTTACTTTTTGGAAAAAAAGCGACAATTTTGAAAAAATAACATTTTTCAAATTTTTTTATATGAAATTCCCCAAAAAAATGTAAAAATCAAAATTTTTTAACATTTTCGGCCAATTTGTTCCCTGCTACATATGTTTGGTAAAAAAAAATCGCAATAAGCGTATTTTGATTGTTTTGCGCAAAAGTTATCGCAGCTACTAACTACGGGAAAGATTTATGTCGTTTTTATTGTTTGTAATGGCGGCGATCTGCGATTTTTTTAGCGGGACTGCGACATTGCGGCGGACAGATCGGACCCCTGACTGACATTTCTGACACTTTTGAGGGGACCAGTGACATTACTACAGTAATCAGTGCTATACATATGCACTGTCACTGTACTAATGACACTGGCAGGGAAGGGGTTAAGTTTATTGGTGATGCAGGGGTGTGTCCCTAGGGGCGTGCTTCTAACTGTGAAGGGGCGTGGCTAGTGATATAACCACAGAGACATACGATCCTACATAGCAGGACCATATGATCTCTGCAGTTACACCAGGGAGAATGACAGGCGGCTTTGTTTACATCATCCGCCTGCCTTTCTCCCTCTCCAGCGGGAGATCGCCAGTGACTGGAGGACATCGGAGCCGCTGGTCACACGCGTGGACTTCTTAGGGAATGAGCGGGGGCGGGAGTGCGCCCCCTAGAGGCTTGCAGGCGAGCGATGTAGTACTACGTCACTTTGCATGTCCGGGGCTGACTGCCGCAGTAAATAGTCGTGCGGCGGTCGGCAAGCAGTTAATGACCGGGCAGTTGTTTGCCATTCGGCACTGCGTTACTTTAATCACTAAAGCCCCGGAGGATTTGGCTGCTCAATGACCAGGCCACTTTTTAAAACTTGGCACTGCGTGACTTTAACCACTTGCCGACCGCTCACATTGAGCCTACTGCAGCAAAGTGGCTCTCCTGGGTCCTACGTCACTGAATCCCGCCCCCTCTCGGTGTATTCAGACACAGCGGGAGTCACCGCCGATCACCACAGCTCTTCCCCCCCGATCATCGGCAACAGACCGAGGAAATCCGTCTGCTTGTGTAAACAAAGGGGGCGGATCTTCTCTGTGACAGGCAGGGACAGATTACAGGATATAGTTAGTAGCTGCGATAACTTTTGCGCAAACCAATCAAAATACGCTTATTGCGATTTTTTTTACCAAACATATGTAGCAGAATACAAATTGGCCTAAAATGTTAAAAAATTTTGTTTTTTACATTTTTTGGGGGGAATTTCATATAAAAAAATGTGAAAAATATATTTTTTCAAAATTGTTGCTCTTTTTTTGTTTTTAGCGCAAAAAATAAAAATCGCACCGGTGATCAAATACCACCGAAAGAAAGCTCTGTTTGTGGGGGATAAAAAGGACATCAATTTAATTTGGGTACAGCGTCGCATGACCGTGCAATTGTCTGTTAAATTTGCACAGTGCCAAGTTGCAAAAAGTGGCCTGGACGTAAAGCAGGAAAATCCTTCGGTGGTAAAGGGGTTGAAGTGTTGTTAAAGAGGAAGTAAACCCTCCTCTGAGACTCGTACCTATAGATGATCCTATGATAAGGCCCCCCTATAGATGATCCTATGATAAAGCCCCCCTATAGATGATCCTATGATAAGGCCCCCCTATAGATGATCCTATGATAAGGCCCCCCCCTATAGATGATCCTATGATAAGGCCCCCCTATAGATGATCCTATGATAAGGCCCCCCTATAGATGATCCTATGATAAGGCCCCCCTATAGATGATCCTATGATAAGGCTTACCTATAGATGATCCTATGATAAGGCTTCCCTATAGATGATCCTATGATAAGGCCCCCCCTATAGATGATCCTATGATAAGGCTTACCTATAGATGATCCTATGATAAGGCCCCCCTATAGGTGATCCTATGATAACGCCCCCCTATAGATGATCCTATGATAATGCCCCCCCTATAGATGATCCTATGATAAGGCCCCCTATAGATGATCCTATGATAAGGCCCCCCCTATAGATGATCCTATGATAAGGCTTACCTATAGATGATCCTATGATAAGGCCCCCCCTATAGATGATCCTATGATAAGGCCCCCTATAGATGATCCTATGATAAGGCCCCCCCTATAGATGATCCTATGATAAGGCCCCCTATAGATGATCCTATGATAACGCCCCCCCTATAGATGATCCTATGATAAGGCTTACCTATAGATGATCCTATGATAACGCCCCCCCTATAGATGATCCTATGATAAGGCTTACCTATAGATGATCCTATGATAAGGCCCCCCTATAGGTGATCCTATGATAACGCCCCCCTATAAGTGATCCTATGATAACGCCCCCCTATAGATGATCCTATGATAAGGCCCCCCCTATAGATGATCCTATGATAAGGCCCCCCCTATAGATGATCCTATGATAAGGCCCCCCTATAGATGATCCTATGATAAGGCTTACCTATAGATGATCCTATGATAAGACTCCTCCCTATAGATGATCCTATGATAAGGCCCCCCTATAGATGATCCTATGATAAGGCTTACCTATAGATGATCCTATGATAAGACTCCCCCCTATAGATGATCCTATGATAAGGCCCCCCTATAGATGATCCTATGATAACGCCCCCCTATAGATGATCCTATGATAAGGCCCCCCTATAGATGATCCTATGATAAGACTCCCCCCTATAGATGATCCTATGATAAGGCCCCCCTATAGATGATCCTATGATAAGGCCCCCCTATAGATGATCATATGATAAGGCCCCCCTATAGATGATCCTATGATAAGACCCCCCTATAGATGATCCTATGATAAGGCCCCCCCTATAGATGATCCTATGATAAGGCCCCCCTATAGATGATCCTATGATAAGGCCCCCTATAGATGATCCTATGATAAGGCCCCCTATAGATGATCCTATGATAAGGCCCCCTATAGATGATCCTATGATAAGGCCCCCCTATAGATGATCCTATGATAAGGCCCCCTATAGATGATCCTATGATAAGGCCCCCATAGATGATCCTATTATAAGGCCCCCCTATAGATGATCCTATGATAAGGCCCCCCTATAGATGATCCTATGATAAGGCCCCCCCTATAGATGATCCTATGATAAGGCTTCCCTATAGATGATCCTATGATAAGGCCCCCCTATAGATGATCCTATGATAAGGCTTCCCTATAGATGATCCTATGATAAGGCCCCCCCTATAGATGATCCTATGATAAGGCTTCCCTATAGATGATCCTATGATAAGGCTTACCTATAGATGATCCTATGATAAGGCCCCCCCTATAGATGATCCTATGATAAGGCTTACCTATAGGTGATCCTATGATAAGGCCCCCCCTATAGATGATCCTATGATAAGGCCCCCCCTATAGATGATCTTATGATAAGGCCCCCCTATAGATGATCTTATGATAAGGCCCCCCCTATAGATGATCCTATGATAAGACTCCCCCCTATAGATGATCCTATGATAAGGCCCCCTCTATAGATGATCCTATGATAAGGCCCCCCTATAGATGATCCTATGATAAGGCCCCCCTATAGATGATCCTATGATAAGGCCCCCCCATAGATGATCCTATGATAAGGCTTCCCTATAGATGATCCTATGATAAGGCTTACCTATAGATGATCCTATGATAAGGCCCCCCCTATAGGTGATCCTATGATAAGGCCCCCCCTATAGATGATCCTATGATAAGGCCCCCCCTATAGATGATCTTATGATAAGGCCCCCCTATAGATGATCCTATGATAAGGCCCCCTATAGATGATCCTATGATAAGGCCCCCCTATAGATGATCCTATGATAAGGCCCCCCCTATAGATGATCTTATGATAAGGCCCCCCTATAGATGATCCTATGATAAGGCTTACCTATAGGTACTGTAAATATCTCCTAAACATGCACCGTTTAGGAGATATTTACCTTACATGCATCCAGTGACATCACATGCGCTCTGAAGGAACAGCCGCTGGTGCTATTTCTTCAGAGACCCGTGCCATGACCGTCTGCTCTCGCGCGCGTGCACAGGATTGACGTCACCGCGGCTCTGGCCAATCAGATGGCCGGATGCCGCGATCCCGGAAGACGGGCTACTGGACATGTCGCCCGTCATAGAGGTGAGCGGACGGCACGGCGGGGGCTCGTTCTAAGGTAAGTATTTCATAATGAGCTAGTATGCGATGCATACTAGCTCATTATGTGTTTCTCTTTCAGCTTGTAAAAAAAAAAAAAAAATGAACTGAGTTTACAACCTCTTTAACTGTTGTAGAACGCAATCCTCTAGCATACATAGACATTTATTGGTGTATGTATGTGTGGCCTGTGTTCTGGATCCTAAATCCTTGGTTGGAAATTCAGGATCCCTTTTCCTTTGCTACAATTGTGTTATTTCTGATTTTGTTTGAATTCTCTGATTTCACTTCAAAAGCCAAAAGAGCAGTAAATTGATTATTCACTGCAACATTTGTGGTCTCGGTTATTTACCATGACAGAACTGATAGTGTCAGATGGGTTGGAGCAGGCTCAGGGTGTAAGAGGTGACGAGGATGCCCATGTAACAAGCCACCCCCAAGGGGTTAGTGCTAAGGGTTAGGGGATTGGGGTTAGGGTTGGGTGAGGTTTGGGTTATGGTTAGGCTTAGGGTTACGGTGTTAGCTTTAGGGCTAGGGTTAGAGGGTTATGGTTATAGGGTGAGGGTTAGGGTTAGAGGGTGAAGGTTAGGGTTAGAGGGTTAAGGTTAGGGTTATGGCTTAGAGTTAGCATTAGGGTTATGGTCAGGACTAGAGCTAGGGTTAGAGTTAGGATTAGCATTAGGGTTAGGGCTATGGTTACGGCTAGGGTTAGGGTTTTATTTAGTGCTAGGTTTAGAGGGCTAGGGTTAGAGGGTTAGGGTTAGAATTAAGGTTAGTGTTATTTTTAGGGCTAGGGTTAGAGGGTTAGGGTTAGGAGTTAGTGTTAGAGGGTTAGGGTTAAGGTGAGAGGGTTAGGGTTAGAAGGTTAGGGTTAGGGTTAGGGTTAGAGTTAGTGTTAGGGTTTGGGGTTAAGGTTAGGGAATAGGGGTTAGTGGTTAGGGTTAGGGTTGGATGAGGTTTGGGTTAGGGTTAGGGCTTGTCTAGGGCTAGGATTGGGGGTTAGGGTTAGATACTTAGGGTTAGGGTTAGATACATAGGGTTAGGGTTAGATACCTAGGGTTAGCATTTGGGGGTTAGGGTTAGGGTTAGGGGTTAGGGTTAGGCATTTGGATTAGGGTTAGGGGTTAGTGCTTAGGGTTAGGGGATTGGGGTTAGGGTTGGGTGAGGTTTGGGTTATGGTTAGGCTTAGGGTTACGGTGTTAGGGTTAGGGTTAGAGGGTTATGGTTAGAGGGTAAAGGTTAGGGTTGGAGAGTTAAGGTTAGAGGGTTAGGGTTAGGGAGTTAGGGTTAGATAAGGTATGTTTTAAGGTTGGCTAGGGTTTGGGGTTAGAGTTAGGGTCTAGGGTTAGGGTTAGAGGGTTAGTGGTTATGGTTAGGGTTATGGCTTAGGGTTAGGGTCAGACCTAGGGCTAGGGTTAGACTTAGGGTTAGAATTAGGGTTAGGGCTAGGGTAGGTTTATTTTTAGTGCTTAGGGTTAGAGGGCTAGGGGTAGGGGTAGAATTTAGGGTTAGGGAGTTAGGGTTAGGGGGGTTAGGGTTAGATAGGGTTTGTTTTAAGGTTGGATAGGGTTTGGGGTTAGAGTTAGGGTTTGGGTTAAAGCTTAGGGTTAAGAGTTAGGGTTAGAGTTAGGGTTATGGCTTAGGGTTAGCGTTAGGTTTAGGGTCAGGCCTTGAGCTAGAGTTAGGATTAGCATTAGGGTTAGGGCTATGGTTACGGCTAGGGTTAGGGTTTTTTAAGTGCTAGGTTTAGAGGGTTAGGATTAGGGTTAGAGGGTTAGGGTTAGAATTAGGTTTGGGGTTAGGGTTATTTTTAGGGTTAGAGGGTTAGGGTATGGGGGTTAGGGTTAAGGTGAGAGGGTTAGGGTTATGGTTAGAGGGTTAGGGGTTAGGGTTAGATACTTATGTTTAGGGTTAGTGTTAGAGCATTAGGGTTAGGGTAAGAGTAACAGTAAGGGTTAGGGGGTTAGGATTAGAGGGTTAGGGCTAGGGGATAGGGTTAGGGTGAGAAACTTAGGGTTAGGGTTAGGCTGAGGGTTAGAGGGTTAGGGTGTTACAGTTAGGGTTATGGTTAGAGTTAGAGGGTTAGGGTTAGAGTGTTAGGGTTAGGGTTGGGGTTAAGGTTAGGGTTAGTGGTTAGGGTTAGGGGTTAAGATTAGGGTTAGATACATAGGGTTAGGGTTAGATACATAGGGTTAGGGTTAGATACATAGGGTTTGGTTTAGATACCTAGGGTTAGCGATAGGGGGTTAGGGTTAGAGGGTTAGGGCTAGGGTTAGATATAGAGGGTTAGGGTTATATACATAGGGTTCGGGTTCGCATTTGATACATAGTGTTAGGGTTACAGTTAGATATGGGTTAGGGGGTTAGGGATAGAGGATTAAGGTTCAGGTTAGGGATGGGTTTAGGGGTTAGGAGTTAGGGGTTAGAGTTAGCGTTAGGCATTTGTTTTAGGGGTTAGTGCTAAGGGTTAGGGTTAGGGGATTAGGGTTGGGTGAGGTTTGGGTTATGGTTAGGCTTAGGGTTACGGTGTTAGGATTAGGGTGAGGGTTAGGGTTAGAGGGTTATGGTTATAGAGTTAGGGTTAGAGGGTTAAGGTTAGGGTTAGAGGGTTAGAGTTAGGGCTAGAGGGATAGGGTTAGGGGTCAGGGTTAGAGGGTTAGGGAGTTAGAGTTAAGGGGTTAGGGTTAGATAGGGTATGTTTTAAGGTTGGATAGGGTTTGGGGTTAGAGTTAGGGTCTAGGGTTAAGGGTTAGATGGTTAGGGGTTTGGGTTATGGGTTAGGGTTAGGGTCAGACCTAGGTCTAGGGTTAGAGTTTGGGTTAGAATTAGTGTTAGGGTTATTTTTAGTGCTCAGGGTTAGAGGGGTAGGGTTATGGTTAGAATTTAGGGTTAGGGCGGTTAGGGTTTGATAGAGTTTGTTTTAAGGTTGGATAGGGTTTGGGGTTAGGGTTAGGGTTAGATGGATAGGGTTAGGGTTAGAGGGTTAAGGTTAGGGTTAGAGGGTTAGGGTTAGAGTTAGGGTGAGGGTTAGATGGATAGGGTTAGGGGTTAGGGTTAGAGGGTTAAGGTAGGGGTTAGGGTTAGGGATAGGGTTAAATACTTAGGGTTAGGGTTAGAGTGTTAGGATTAGGGTAAGGGTTAGCGGGTTAGGGTGTTACAGTTAGGGTTATGGTTAGAGTTAGAGGGTTAGGGTAATGGTTAGGGTTAGAGGGTTAGGATTATGGTTTAGGGTTAGAGTTAGTGTTAGAGTTAGGGTTGGGGTTAAGGTTGGGGTTAGTGGTTTGGATTAGGGGTTAAGGTTAGGGGTTAGTGGTTAGGGATAGGGTTGGGTGAGGTTTGGGTTAGGGCTTGTCTAGGGCTAGGATTGGGGGTTAGGGGTTAGGGTTAGGGTGAGGGTTAGATACTTAGTGTGACGGTATCCAGACACCACCGACTGGGTTTCTCCGCCAGTAACCTGCTTCCTAAGTTCTGGAACACGGGATCCGTGATTCTGGCTATAGTTACCCCAATAACTCGACAGTACAAGTTTTTGAGTGAAACCAGAATGAGCTCTTTATTAAACCAACTCACAGAATTTTACATACACTTTGAGAATACAACATGATTTAATTATACAGATCCACCCACCACATCACACAATGGTTTCTATACGATCCCCAATGCACATTACTCTGTGTAATTAAATCCCCTAGCAGACAGACAGGTGGGCTCATTACCACACTTAACAATAGGTGAATGGAAAAACTGTCTCAGACCCTATTTTAGACAAAAGCACTTCAATGATTAGCAGACATGATGTCTCTCATAGTTCCTGGACACCCAAATTAGGAGCTGCACTTCCTGTGCCTGACAGTCTAAAGAAATAAGATAGATCTTCATATTTCCTGACAGATATTGTTAATGCATTTTATTGTCCCATTTGAAGTAGTCCAAACCATATTCTCAGTGTTCACTACCCTCTTGGTCACCCTGCATCCATAATAGACGCAGGGTGACTTAAACATAAGAGAGCCCCATAAGGCTGGGCATGGTGCCCCCCAACCTCTCTAAAGGAATTTGGGGTCCACAACCCCCAATGCCCAAAGTGACTCCTTTCACATTTAGGGTTAGGGTTAGATACATAGGGTTAGGGTTAGATACCTAGGGTTATCGTTAGGGTTAGAGGGTTAGGGTTAGGTTAGGGTTAGATATAGAGGGTTAGGGTTATATACATAGGACTAGGGTTCGGATTTGATACATAGTATTAGGGTTACAGTTAGATATGGGTTAGGGATAGAGGGTTAAGGTTAGGGTTAGGGATGGGGTTAGGAGTTAGGGGTTAGGGTTAGGCGTTTGGGTTAGGGGTTAGTGCTTAGGGTTAGGGGATTGGGGTTAGGGTTGGGTGAGGTTTGGGTTATGGTTAGGCTTAGGGTTACGGTGTTAGGGTTAGGGTTAGAGGGTGAAGGTTAGGGTTAGAGGGTTAAGGTTAGGGTTAGAGGGTGAAGGTTAGGGTTAGAGGGTGAAGGTTAGGGTTAGAGGGTTAAGGTTAGGTTTAGAGGGTTAAAATTAGGGTTAGACGGATAGGGTTAGGGAGTTGGGGTTAGGGTTAGGGGGTTAGGGTTAGATAGGGTATGCTTTAAGATTGGATAGGGTTTTGGTTTAGAGTTAGGGTCTAGGGTTAGGGTTAAGGGTTAGAGTTAGAGGGTTAGGTGTTATGGTTAGGGTTAGGGTTATGACTTAGGGTTAGCGTTAGGGTCAGACCTAGGGCTAGGGTTAGAGTTAGGGTTAGAATTAGGGTTAGGGTTAGGGTTAGGCAGGGCCACTGATAGGGGGGGACCACCAGCCCTCTTGTAGGGGGCCCAAGTACACAGGGGGGCCCACACAGAGAGGGGGATTAGTGATGGACAACAAATACAGAAATCTTCCTCCAGCACCTGAATCTGATCTCTGTCCCTCTCCCTGCTATCAGCTTTTATCTGCTGAGAAAGACAGTTGTTCCTCATTAATCCCCCTCCCTGTGTGGGCCCCCCTCCCAGCACTTATCTCTGCTCAGGAGTTTATTTGTAACTTTGTTTCTCTCCCTCTGTCTCTCTGATCACTGATCTCCAACTGCCCAGCCTGTATATTTTTTTCATCTCATCTTCATTTTTATTTATTAACATGGGGTTTTTTTTTAGATTTAGCAGGAATTATGTGAGTTATGTTATATTTGTGTCTGCTAATAGTGATTTTGTTGTCATTTTAGCAAAATATATCTTTAATATTTTCTTGGGGGGACCCTGCCAGGTAGTCTGTATGGGGCCCGCGATTTCTAACAGCAGCCCTGGGCTTAGGGCTAGGGATAGGGTTATTTCTAGTGCTAGGGTTATGGTTAGGGGGTTAAGTTTAAGGTTAGAGGGTTAGGGTTATGGTTAGAGGGTAAGGGTTAGGGCTAGGATTAGGGTTCAGGCTAGGGTTAGGGTTAGGGTTATTTTTATGGCTAGTCTTAGAGGGTTAGGGTTAAGGTTAGAGGGTTAGGGTTATGGTTAGAGGATTAGGGATTAGGGTTAGAAACCTACTGTTAGGGTTAGGGTTAGGGGTAGATACAGAGGGTTAGGGTTAGATATATAGGGTTAGGGTTAGATATGAGATAGGGTTAGGGTGTTAGGGTTAGAGGGTTAGGGGGTAGGGTTTAGGGTTTGGATTAGAGTTAGAGGGTTAGGGTTCGGGGTTAAGGTTAGGGTTAGAGGGTTAGGGTTAGAAGGATAGGGTTAGGGGTAAGGTTAGGGTTAGAATTTAGGGTTAGGGGGGTTAGGGTTAGATAGGGTTTGTTTTAAGGTTGGATAGGGTTTGGGGTTAGAGTTAGAGTTAGGGTTTGGGTTAAAGGTTAGGGTTAAGGGTTAGGGTTATGGCTTAGGGTTAGGGTAAGGCCTAGAGCTAGGGTTAGAGTTAGGATTAGCATTAGGGTTAGGGCTATGGTTATGGCTAGGGTTACGTTTTTTTTAGTGCTAGGTTTAGAGGGTTAGGGTTAGAGGGTTAGGGTTAGAATTAGGGTTAGGGTTAGAGGGTTAGGGGTTAGGGTTATGGTTATGGTTAGAGGGTTAGGGCTTAGGGTTAGGGTTTGATACTTACGGTTAAGGTTAGGGTTAGAGCATTAGGATTATGGTTAGGGTAAGGGTAAGGGTTAGGGTTAGGATTAGAGGGTTAGAGTTAAGTTTAAAAGGTTAGGGTTAGGTTTAGGGCTAGGGGATAGGGTTAGGGTGAGATACTTAGGGTTAGGGTTAGGCTTTGGGTAAGGGTTAGGGGTTAGGGTTAGGATTAGATACTTAGGGTTAGGGTTAGAGTGTTAGGATTAGGGTTATGGTAAGGGTTAGGGTTAGAGGGTTAGGGTGTTACAGTTAGGGTTATGGTTAGAGTTAGAGGGCTAGGGTTAGAGGGTTAGGGTTATGGTTTAGGGTTAGAGTTAGTGTTAGGGTTAGGGTTGAGGTTAGGGTTAGTGGTTAGGGTTAGGGGTTAAGGTTAGGGGTTAGGATTATAGGGTTAAGGTTAGAGGGTTAGGGCTTAGGGTTAGGGTTAGATACAGTTAGGGTTAGTGTTAGAGCATTAGATTTAGGGTTGGGGTAAGGTTATGGGTAAGGGTTAGGGCTAGGTGATAGGGTTAATGTGAGATACTTAGGGTAAGGCTTCGGCTAAGGGTTAGGGGTTAGGGTTAGATACTTAGGGTTGGGGTTAGGGTAAGGGTTAGAGGGTTAGGGTGTTGCAGTTAGGGTTATGGTTAGTGGGTTAGGGTTAGAGGGTTAGGATTAGGGTTAGGGTAAGGGTTAGGGTTAGGATTAGAGGGTTAGGGTGTTGCAGTTAGGGTTATGGTTAGTGGGTTAGGGTTAGAGGGTTAGGGTTTAGGGTTAGGGTTAGAGTTAGTGTTAGGGTTAGGGTTGGGGTTAAGGTTATTGTTAGTGGTTATGGTTATGGGTTAAGGTTAGGGGTTAGGGGTTTGTGGTTAGGGTTAGGGTTGGGTGAGGTTTGGTTGAGGGTTAGGGCTTGTCTAGGGCTAGGATTGAGGTTTAGGGGTTAGAGTTAGGGTTAGATACTTAGGGTTAGGGTTAGATACATAGGGTTTGGTTTAGATACCTAGGGTTAGCGTTAGGGGGTTAAGGTTAGAGGGTTAGGTTAAGGTTAGGGCTAGGGTTAGATATAGAGGGTTAGGGTTAGATACATAGGGTTAGGGTTCGGATTTGATACATCGTGTTAGGGTTACAGTTAGATATGGGTTAGGGGGTTAGGGATAGAGGGTTAAGGTTAAGGATGTGGTTAGGGGTTAGGAGTTAGGGTTAGGGGTTAGGGTTAGGCGTTTGGGTTAGGGTTAGGGGTTAGTGCTTAGGGTTAGGGGTTAGGGTTAGGGGATTGGGGTTAGGGTTGAGTGAGGTTTGGGTTATGGTTAGGCTTAGAGTTATGGTGTTAGGATTAGGGTTAGAAGGTTAGGGTTAGAGGGTTATGGTTATAGGGTGAGGGTTAGGGTTAGAGGGTTAAGGTTAGGGTTATGGTTGGGGTTAGAGGGTTAGGATTAGAGTTAGGGTTAGGGTTAGAGGGATAGGGTTAGGGGTTAGGGGGTTAGGGTTAGGGAGTTAGGTTTAGGGGGTTAGGGTTAGATAGGGTATGTTTTAAGGTTGGATAGGGTTTGGGGTTAGAGTTAGGGTCTAGGGTTAAGGGTTAGGGTTAGAGGGTTAGGGGTTATGGTTTGGGTTAGGGTTATGGCTTAGGGTTAGCGTTAGGGTTAGGGTCAGACCTAGGGCTAGGGTTAGAGTTAGGGTTAGAATTAGGGTTAGGGTTATTTTTAGTGCTTAGGGTTAGAGGGTTAGGGTTAGAGGGTTAGGGTTAGAATTTAGGGTTAGGGAGTTAGGGTTAGGGGGGTTAGGGTTAGATAGAGTTTGTTTTAAGGTTTGATATGGTTTGGGGTTAGAGTTAGGGTTTAGGGTTTGGGTTAAAGGTTAGGGTTAAGGGTTAGTGTTAGGGTTAGGGTTATGGCTTAGGGTTAGCATTAGGGTTAAGGTCAGGCCTAGAGCTAAGGTTAGAGTTAGGATTAGCATTAGGGTTAGGGCTATGGTTACGGCTAGGGTTAGGGTTTTATTTAGTGCTAGGTTTAGAGGGTGAGGGTTAGGGTTACAGGGTTAGGGTTAGAATTAGGGTTAGGGTTATTTTTAGGGCTAGGGTTAGGGTTAGAGGGTTAGGGGCTAGGGTTAGAGGGTTAGGGTTAAGGTGAGAGGGTTAGGGTTATGGTTAGAGGGTTAGGGCTTAGGGTTAGGGTTTGATACTTACGGTTAGGGTTAGAGCATTAGGATTAGGGTAAGGGTTAGGGTTAGGATTAGAGGGTTAGGGTTTAGGTTAGAGGGTTAGGTTTAGGGCTAGGGGATAGGGTTAGGGTTAGATACTTAGGGTTAGGGTTAGGCTTTGGGTAAGGGTTAGGGGTTAGGGTTAGATACTCAGGGTTATGGTTAGGTTTAGGGTTAGGGTAAGGATAAGGGTTAGGGATTAGGGTTAGGGATAGGGTTAGATACTTAGGGTTAGGGTTAGAGTGTTAGGATTAGGGTAAGGGTTAGGGTTAGGGTTAGAGGGTTAGGGTATTACAATTAGGGTTATGGTTAGAGTTAGAGGATTAGGGTTCTGGTTTAGGGTTAGTGTTAGAGTTAGGGTTGGGGTTAGGGTTAGTGGTTAGGGTTAGGGTTTATGGTTAGGGTTTAGTGGTTAGGGTTAGGGTTGGGGGAGGTTTTGGTTAGGGCTTGTCTATGGCTTGCATTGGGGGTTAGGGGTTAGGGTTAGATACTTAGGGTTAGATACCTAGGGTTAGCGTTAGGGAGTTAGGGTTAGAGGGTTAGGTTAGGGATAGGGCTAGGGTCAGATATAGAGGGTTTGGGTTAGATACATAGGTTTTGGATTTGATACATAGTGTTAGGGTAACAGTTAGATATGGGTTAGGGGGTTAGGGATAAAGAGTTAAGGTTAGGATTAGGGATGGGGAAAGGGGCTAGCAGTTAGGGTTAGGGGTTAGGGTTAGGCATTTGGGTTAGGGTTAGGGGTTAGTGCTTAGAGTTAGGGGTTAGGGAATTGGGGTTAGGGTTGGGTAAGGTTTGGGTTATGGTTAGGCTTAGGGTTACGGTGTTAGGATAAAGGTTAGGGTTAGAGGGTTTTGGTTAGAGGGTGTGGGTTAGGGTTAGAGAGTTAAGGTTAGGGTTATGGTTAGGGTTAGAGGGTTAGGGTTAGGGTTAGGGTTAGAGGGATAGCGTTAGGGGTTAGGGTTAGAGGGTTAGAGTAAGGGAGTTAGGGTTAGATAGGGTATGTTTTAAGGTTGGATAGGGTTTGGGGTTAGAGTTAGGGTCTAGGGTTAGGGTTAAAGGTTAGGGTTAGAGGGTTAGGTGTTATGGTTAGGGTTATGGGTTAGCGGTAGGGTTAGGGTCAGACCTAGGGCTAGGGTTAGAGTTAGGGTTAGGGCTAGGGTTAGGGTAGGGTTAGGGTTATTTTAGTCCTTAGGGTTAGAGGGTTAGAGGGTTAGGGTTAGAATTTAGGGTTAGGGAGTTAGGGTTAGAGTTAGGGGGGTTAGGGTTAGAAAGGGTTTGTTTTAAGGTTGGATAGGGGTTGGGGTCAGAGTTAGGGTTCAGGGTTTGGGTTAAAGGTTAGGGTTAAGGGTTAGTGTTAGGGTTATGGCTTAGGGTTAGCGTTAGGGTTAGGGTCAGGCCTAGAGCTAGGGTTAGAGTTAGGATTAGCATTATGGTTAGGGCTATGGTTATGGCTAGGGTTAGGGTTTTTTTAGTGCTAGATTTAGAGGGTTAGGATTAGGGTTACAGGGTTAGGGTTAGGGTTAGAATTAGGGTTAGGGTTATTTCTAGGGCTAGGGTTAGAGGGTTAGGGTTAGGGGGTTAGCGTTAGAGGGTTAGGGTTAAGGTGAGAGTTTTAGGGTTATGGTTAGAGGGTTAGGGCTTAGAGTTAGGGTTAGATACTTACGGTTAGGGTTAGTGTTAGAGCATTAGGGTTAGGGTAAGGGTAACTGAAAGGTTGTATTAATATGCCTTATGATTTTTTAGATATATTTCGGTTTGTGCCCATTCTGTGATGAAGTGTAGGCCCTTGCATTTACATATTAACGAGCTGGCACTGACAGCCATTCATCCACCTTGGTCAGCAGACAGCTATGTTTTGCATTTAGACGACATGTAAACACCTGTTCATTCATTCATTGGGACACTTGACAAAGTTAAGTCTGCGCATGGAAATTACGGACTCCACCTGTACACATTTGACAATTGCTTACATTAACACATGACAGCTGAACACAGACCAAGTGTCTGCCCCACAAGACACAATCTCCAAACACACGACACCCCACATATTGTCACAGATGTATAGGACACAAAATCCTTTTCATGTAACTGTTTCTATGAGTGATGTTGTACTGTTCAATTGACTTCGGCTTGTAAACCAGTTTCAAGCCGTTTTTGCCGCCGAAATACCCTTTAAATGGGAGCACGAAACTTGAAATAAACAGTTGTGACTGCACCAAGTTTGAGTGCTGTGTGTCTTCATAACTCCCAGCTGGTTGGAGGGGAAATCCATTATCTATTGGGGGAAGGGCTGTAATATCATCGTGATTGCCTCCTGACGAGGATTGAGTTAACAGTAACGTCAAGGGTTAGGGTTAGAGGGTTAGGGTTAGAGGGTTAGGGCTAGGGGATAGGGTTAGGGTGAGATACTTAGGGTTAGGTTTAGGGTAAGGGTTAGGGGTTAGGGTTAGTGTTAGATACTTATGGTTAGGGTTAGGCTTAGGGTAAGGGTTAGGGTTAGGGATAGGGTTAGATACTTAGGGTTAGGGTTAGAGTTTTAGGGTTTGGGTAAGGGTTAGGGTTAGAGGCTTAGGGTTAGAGGGTTAGGGTTATGGTTTAGGGTTAGGGTTAGAGTTAGAGTTAGTTTTAGGGATAGGGTTAAGGTTAGGGTTAGTGGTTAGGGGTTAAGGTTAGGGGTTAATGGTTAGGGTTAGGGTTGGGTGAGGTTTGGGTTAGGGTTAGGGCTTGTCTAGGGCTAGGATTGGGGGTTAGGGGTTAGATACTTAGGGTTAGGGTTAGTTACATAGGGTTAGGGTTAGATACATAGGGTTAGGTTTAGATACCTAGGGTTAGCGTTAGGGGGTTAGGGTTAGAGGGTTAGGTTAGGTTTAGGGCTAGGGTTAGATATAGAGGGTTAGGGTTAGATACATAGGGTTAGGGTTCGGATTTGATACATAGTGTTAGGGTTAAGGTTAGGGGTTAGGGTTAGGAAGTTAGGGTTAGGGGGTTAGGGTTAGATAGGGTACGTTTTAAGGTTGGATAGGGTTTGGGGTTAGAGTTAGGGTCTAGGGTTAAGGGTTAGGTTTAGAGGGTTAGGGGTTATGGTTAGGGTTATGGCTTAGGGTTAGCATCAGGGTTAGGGTCAGACCTAGGGCTAGGGTTAGAGTTATGGTTAGATTTAGGGCTAGGGTTAGGGTTATTTTTAGAGCTTAGGGTTAGAGGGTTAGGGTTAGAGGGTTAGGGGTAGGGTTAGGGTTAGAATTTAGGGTTAGGGGGTTAGGGTTAGATAGGGGTTGTTTTAAGGTTGGATAGGGTTTGGGGTTAGAGTTAGGGTTAGGGTTTGGGTTAAAGGTTAGGGTTAAGGGTTAGGGTTATGGCTTAGGGTTAGCATTAGGGTTAAGGTCAGTCCTAGAGCTAGGGTTAGAGTTAGGATTAGCATAAGGGTTAGGGCTATGGTTACGGCTAGGGTTAGGGTTTTTTTTAGTGCTAGGTTTAGAGGGTTAGTATTAGGGTTACAGGGATAGGGTTAGGGTTAGGGTTATTTTTCGTGCTTAGGGTTAGAGGGTTAGGGGTAGGGTTAGAATTTAGGGTTAGGGAGTTAGGGTTAGATACTTAGGGTTAGGGTTAGGCTTAGGCTTAGGGTTAGGGCTAGGGGATAGGGTTAGGGTGAGATACTTAGGGTTTGGTTTAGGGTAAGGGTTAGGGGTTAGGGTTAGGGTTAGATACTTAGGGTTAGGGTTAGGGTTAGGGCTAGGGGATAGGGTTAGGGTGAGATGCTTAGGGTTAGGCTTAGGGTAAGGGTTAGGTTTAGGGATAGGGTTAGATACTTAGGGTTAGAGTTTTAGGATTAGGGTAAGGGTTAGGGTTAGAGGGTTAGGGTTAGGGTTAGGGTTGCAGTTAGTGTTAGGGTTGGGGTTAAGGTTAGGGTTAGTGGTTAGGGGTTAATGGTTAGGTTTAGGGTTGGGTGAGGTTTGGGTTAGGGTTAGGGCTTGTCTATGGCTAGGATTGGGGGTTAGGGGTTAGGGTTAGATACTTAGGGTTAGGGTTAGTTACATAGGGTTAGGGTTAGATACATAGCGTTAGGTTTAGCTACCTAGGGTTAGCGTTAGGGGGTTAGGGTTAGAGGGTTAGGTTAGGTTAGGGCTTGGGTTAGATTTAGAGGGTTAGGGTTAGATACATAGGGTTAGGGTTTAGATTTGATACATAGTTTTAGGGTTACAGTTAGATATGTGTTAGGGGGTTAGGGATAGAGGTTAAGGTTAGGGTTAGGGATGGGGTTAGGAGTTCGGGTTAGGGGGTTAGGGTTAGAGGGTTAGGGTTAGATAGGGTACGTTTTAAGGTTGGATAGGGTTTGGGGTTAGAGTTAGGGTCTAGGGTTAGGGTTAGGTTTAGAGGGCTAGGGGTTATGGTTAGGGTTATGGCTTAGGGTTAGGGTCAGACCTAGGGCTAGGGTTAGAGTTAGGGTTAGAATTAGGGTTAGGACTAGGGTTAGGGTTAATATTAGTGCTTAGGGTTAGAGGATTAGGGTTAGAGGGTTAGGGGTAGGGTTAGGGTTAGAATTTAGGGTTAGGGAGTTAGGGTTAGATAGGGTTTGTTTTAAGGTTGGATAGGGTTTGGGGTTAGGGTTAGGGTTTGGGTTAAAGGTTAGGGTTAAGGGTTAGGGTTATGGCTTAGGGTTAGCATTACGGTTAGGGTCAGGCCTAGAGCTAGGGTTAGAGTTAGGATTATCATTAGGGTTAGGGCTATGGTTACGGCTAGGGTTAGGGTTTTTTTAGTGCTAGGTTTAGAGGGTTAGGATTAGGGTTACAGGGTTAAGGTTAGGATTAGGGTTATTTTTAGGGCTAGGGTTAGGGTTAGAGGGTTAGGGTTAGGGGGTTAGGGTAAGAGGGTTAGGGTTAAGGTGAGAGGGTTAAGGTTATGGTTAGAGGGTTAGGGTTAGATTCTTATGGTTAGGGTTAGTGTTAGAGCATTAGGATTAGGGTAACGGTAACGGTAAGGGTTAGAGGGTTAGGGTTAGGGCTAGGGGATAGGGTTAGGGTGAGATACTTAGAGTTAGGGTTAGGGTTAGGGTTAGATACTTAGGGTTAGGGTTAGGCTTAGGGTTACGGTAAGGGATAGGGTTAGATACTTAGGGTTAGGGTTTGAGTTTTTGGATTAGGGTTAGGGTTAGGGTAAGGGTTAGGGTTAGAGGGTTAGGGTGTTACAGTTAGTGTTATGGTTAGGGTTAGAGGGTTAGGGTTAGAGGGTTAGGGTTAGAGGGTTAGGGGTAGGGTTAGGGTTAGAATTTAGGGTTAGGGGGTTAGGGTTAGATAGGGGTTGTTTTAAGGTTGGATAGGGTTTGGGGTTAGAGTTAGGGTTTAGGGTTTGGGTTAAAGGTTAGGGTTAAGGGTTAGGGTTATGGCTTAGGGTTAGCATTAGGGTTAAGGTCAGGCCTAGAGCTAGGGTTAGAGTTAGGATTAGCATAAGGGTTAGGGCTATGGTTACGGCTAGGGTTAGGGTTTTTTTTAGTGCTAGGTTTAGAGGGTTAGTATTAGGGTTACAGGGATAGGGTTAGGGTTAGGGTTATTTTTCGTGCTTAGGGTTAGAGGGTTAGGGGTAGGGTTAGAATTTAGGGTTAGGGAGTTAGGGTTAGATACTTAGGGTTAGGGTTAGGCTTAGGCTTAGGGTTAGGGCTAGGGGATAGGGTTAGGGTGAGATACTTAGGGTTTGGTTTAGGGTAAGGTTTAGGGGTTAGGGTTAGATACTTAGGGTTAGGGTTAGGCTTAGGGTTAGGGCTAGGGGATAGGGTTAGGGTGAGATGCTTAGGGTTAGGCTTAGGGTAAGGGTTAGGTTTAGGGATAGGGTTAGATACTTAGGGTTAGAGTTTTAGGATTAGGGTAAGGGTTAGGGTTAGAGGGTTAGGGTGTTACAGTTAGTGTTATGGTTAGAGTTAGAGGGTTAGGGTTAGAGGGTTATGGTTTAGGGTTAGGGTTGCAGTTAATGTTAGGGTTGGGGTTAAGGTTAGGGTTAGTGGTTAGGGGTTAATGGTTAGGTTTAGGGTTGGGTGAGGTTTGGGTTAGGGTTAGGGCTTGTCTATGGCTAGGATTGGGGGTTAGGGTTAGATACTTAGGGTTAGGGTTAGTTACATAGGGTTAGGGTTAGATACATAGCGTTAGGTTTAGCTACCTAGGGTTAGCGTTAGGGGGTTAGGGTTAGAGGGTTAGGTTAGGGCTTGGGTTAGATTTAGAGGGTTAGGTTTAGATACATAGGGTTAGGGTTTAGATTTGATACATAGTTTTAGGGTTACAGTTAGATATGTGTTAGGGGGTTAGGGATAGAGGTTAAGGTTAGGGTTAGGGATGGGGTTAGGAGTTAGGGTTAGGGGGTTAGGGTTAGAGGGTTAGGGTTAGATAGGGTACATTTTAAGGTTGGATAGGGTTTGGGGTTAGAGTTAGGGTCTAGGGTTAGGGTTAGGTTTAGAGGGCTAGGGGTTATGGTTAGGGTTAGGGTTATGGCTTAGGGTTAGGGTCAGACCTAGGGCTTGGGTTAGAGTTAGGGTTAGAATTAGGGTTAGGGCTAGGGTTAGGGTTAATTTTAGTGCTTAGGGTTAGAGGATTAGGGTTAGAGGGTTAGGGTTAGAATTTAGGGTTAGGGAGTTAGGGTTAGATAGGGTTTGTTTTAAGGTTGGATAGGGTTTGGGGTTAGGGTTAGGGTTTGGGTTAAAGGTTAGGGTTAAGGGTTAGGGTTATGGCTTAGGGTTAGCATTACGGTTAGGGTCAGGCCTAGAGCTAGGGTTAGAGTTAGGATTATCATTAGGGTTAGGGCTATGGTTACGGCTAGGGTTAGGGTTAGGGTTTTTTTAGTGCTAGGTTTAGAGGGTTAGGATTAGGGTTACAGGGTTAAGGTTAGGATTAGGGTTATTTTTAGGGCTAGGGTTAGGGTTAGAGGGTTAGGGTTAGGGGGTTAGGGTAAGAGGGTTAGGGTTAAGGTGAAAGGGTTAAGGTTATGGTTAGAGGGTTAGGGTTAGATTCTTATGATTAGGGTTAGTGTTAGAGCATTAGGATTAGGGTAAGGGTAACGGTAAGGGTTAGAGGGTTAGGGCTAGGGGATAGGGTTAGGGTGAGATACTTAGAGTTAGGGTTAGGGTTAGGGTTAGATACTTAGGGTTAGGGTTAGGCTTAGGGTTACGGTAAGGGATAGGGTTAGATACTTAGGGTTAGGGTTTGAGTTTTAGGATTAGGGTTAGGGTAAGGGTTAGGGTTAGAGGGTTAGGGTGTTACAGTTAGTGTTATGGTTAGAGTTAGAGGGTTAGGGTTAGAAGGTTATGGTTATGGTTTAGGGTTAGAGTTAGGGTTAGGGTTGGGGTTAAGGTTAGGGTTAGTGGTTAGGGTTAGGGGTTAAGGTTAGGGGTTAGTGGTTAGGGTTAGGGTTGGGTGAGGTTTGGGTTAGGGTTAGTGCTTGTCTAGGGCTAGGATTGGGGGTTAGGGGTTAGGGTTAGATACTTAGGGTTAGGGTTAGATACATAGGGTTAGGGTTAGATACATAGGGTTAGGGTTTGGATTTGATACATAGTTTTAGGGTTACAGTTAGATATGGGTTAGGGGGTTAGGGATAGAGGGTTAAGGTTAGGGATGGGGTTAGGGGTTAGGAGTTAGGGTTAGGGTTAGGTTTAGGGGTTAGTGCTTAGGGTTAGGGGATTGGTTTTAAGGTTGGGTGAGGTTTGGGTTAGGGTTAGGGTTACGTTGTTAGGATTAGGGTTAGCGTTAGAGGGTTAGAGGGTGAGGGTTAGGGTTAGAGAGTTAAGGTTATGGTTAGGGTTAGAGGGATAGGGTTAGAGTTAGGGTTAGGGTTAGAGGGATAGGGTTAGAGGGTTAGGGTTAGGGGGTTAGGGTTAGATAGGGTTAGGGTTAGATAAGGTATGTTTTAAGGTTGGATAGGGTTTGGTGATAGAGTTAGAGTCTAGGGTTAGGGTTAAGGGTTAGGGTTAGAGGGTTAGGGGTTATGGTTAGGGTTATGGCTTAGGGTTAGCTTTAGGGTTAGGGTCAGACCTAGGGCTAGGGTTAGAGTTAGGGTTAGAATTAGGGCTAGGGTTAGGGCTAGGGTTAAGGCTATTTTTAGTGCTTAGGGTTAGGGTAGAGGGTTAGGGTTAGAGGGTTAGGGGTAGGGTTAGGGTTAGAATTTTGGGTTAGGGTGTTAGAGTTAGGGTTAGGGGGTTAGGGTTAGATAGGGTTTGTTTTAAGGTTGGATAGGGTTTGGGGTTAGAGTTAGGGTTAGGGTTTATGGTTTGGGTTAAAGGTTAGGGTTAGTGTTATGGCTTAGGGTTAGGGTTAGTGTTAGGGTTATGGCTTAGGGTTAGCATTAGGGTTAGGGTCAGGCCTAGAGCTAGGGTTAGAGTTAGGATTAGCATTAGAGTTAGGGCTATGGTTACGGCTAGGATTAGGGTTTTTTTTAGTGCTAGGTTTAGAGAGTTAGGTTTAGAGGGTTAGGGTTAGAATTAGGGTTAGGGTTATTTTTAGGGCTAGGGTTAGGATTAGAGGGTTAGGGTTAGGGAGTTAGGGTTAGAGGGTTAGGGTTAAGGTGAGAGGGTTAGGGTTAAGGTGAGAGGGTTAGGGCTTAGGGTTAAGGTTAGATACTTACGGTTAGGGTTAGTGTTAGAGCATTAAGATTAGGGTTAGGGTAAGGGTTAGAGGGTTAGGGTTAGGCTTAGGGTAAGGGTTAGGGGTTAGGGTTAGATACTTAGGGTTATGCTTAGGGTAATTGTAAGGGTTATGGGTTAGGTTTAGAGTTAGAGTGTTAGGATTAAGGTAAGGGTTAGGGTTAGAGGGTTAGGGTGTTACAGTTAGGGTTATGGTTAGTGTTAGAGGGTTAGGGTTAGAGGGTTACGGTTTAGGATTAGGGTTAGAGTTAGGGTTAGAGTTAGTGTTAGGGTTGGGGTTAAGGTTAGGGTTAGGGGTTAATCTTAGGGGTTAGGGGTTAGTGGTTAGAGTTAGATACTTAGGGTTAGGGTTAGAATCTTAGGGTTAGGGTTAGGCTTAGGGTTGGGGTAAGGGATAGAGTTAGATACTTAGGGTTAGGGTTAGAGTTTTAGGATTAGGGTTAGGGTGTTACAGTTAGTGTTATGGTTAGAGTTAGAGGGTTAGGGTTAGAGGGTTAGGGGTAGGGTTAGTGTTAGGGTTGGGGTTAAAGTTAGGGTTAGTGGTTAGGGTTAGGGGTTAAGGTTAGGGGTTAATGGTTAGGGTTAGGGTTGGGTGAGGTTTGGGTTAGGGTTAGGGCTTGTCTAGGGCTAGGATTGGGGGTTAGGGGTTAGGGTTAGATACTTAGGGTTAGTATTAGTTACATAGGATTAGGGTTAGATACATAGGGTTAGGTTTAGATACCTAGGGTTAGCATTAGGGGGTTAAGGTTAGAGGGTTAGGTTAGGGTTAGGGCTAGGGCTAGACATAGAGGGTTAGGGTTAGATACATAGGGTAAGGGTTTGGATTTGATACATAGTGTTAGGGTTACAGTTAGATATGGGTTAGGGGGTTAGGGATAGAGGGTTAAGGTTAGGGATGGAGTTAGGGGTTAGGAGTTAGGGTTAGGGAGTTAGGGTTAGGGTTTGGGGGTTAGGGTTAGATAGGGTACGTTTTAAGGTTGGATAGGGTTTGGGGTTAGAGTTAGGGTCTAGGGTTAGGTTTAGAGGGTTAGGGGTTATGGTTAGGGTTAGGGTTATGGATTAGGGTTAGCAATAGGGTTAGGGTCAGACCTAGGGCTAGGGTTAGAGTTAGGGTTAGAATTAGGGTTAGGGCTTGGGTTAGGGTTATTTTTAGTGCTTAGGGTTAGAAGGTTAGGGTTAGAGGGTTAGGGGTAGGGTTAGGGTTTGAATTTAGGGTTAGGGGGTTAGGGTTAGGGGGTTAGGGTTAGATAGGGTTTGTTTTAAGGTTGGATAGGGTTTGGGGTTAGAGTTAGGGTTAGGGTTTAGGGTTTGGGTTAAAGTTTAGGGTTAAGGGTTAGGGTTAGGGTTATGGCTTAGGGTTAGCATTAGGGTTAAGGTCAGGCCTAGAGCTAAGGTTAGAGTTAGGATTAGCATTAGGGTTAGGGCTATGGTTACGGCTAGGGTTAGGGTTTTTTTAGTGCTAGGTTTAGAGGGTTAGGATTAGGGTTAGGGTTTGGGTTAGGGTTATTTTTAGTGCTTAGGGTTAGAGGGTTAGGGGTAGGGTTAGGGGTAGAATTTAGGGTTAGGGAGTTAGGGTTAGGGTTAGATACTTAGGGTTATGGTTAGGGTTAGGGCTAGGGGATAGGGTTAGGGTGAGATACTTAGGGTTAGGGTTAGGTTTAGGGTAAGGGTTAGGGGTTACGGTTAGGGTTAGATACTTAGGGTTAGGCTTAGGGTTAGATACTTAGGGTTAGAGTTTTAGAATTAGGGTAAGGGTTAGGGTTAGAGGGTTAGGGTGTTACAGTTAGTGCTATGGTTAGAGTTAGAGGGTTAGGGTTAGAGTTGAGGTTAAGGTTAGGGTTAGTGTTTAGGGTTAGGGGTTAAGGTTAGGGGTTAATGGTTAGGGTTAGGGTTGGTGAGGTTTGGGTTAGGGTTAGGGCTTGTCTAGGGCTAGGATTGGGGGTTAGGGGTTAGGGTTAGATACTTAGGGTTAAGGTTAGTTACATAGGGTTAGGGTTAGATACATAGGGTTCGGTTTAGATACCTAGGGTTAGCGTTAGGGGTTGGGGCTTGGGGCTTGGTTTAGATATAGAGGGTTAGGGTTAGATACATAGGGTTAGGGTTCGGTTTTGATACATAGTGTTAGGGTTACAGTTAGATATGGGTTAGGGGGTTAGGGATAGAGGGTTAAGGTTAGGGTTAGGGATGGGTTAGGAGTTAGGGTTAGGGGTTAGGGATGGGTTAGGGGTTAGGAGTTAGGGTTAGGAGGTTAGGGTTAGATAGGGTACGTTTTAAGGTTGGATAGGGTTTGGTGTTAGATTTAGGGTCTAGGGTTAGGGTTAAGGGTTAGATTTAGAGGGTTAGGGGTTATGGTTAGGGTTATGGCTTAGGGTTAGCATTAGGGTTAGGGTCAGACCTATTGTTAGAGTTAGGGTTAGAATTAGGGTTAGGGCTAGGGTTAGGGTTAGGGTTATTTTTACTGCTTAGAGTTAGAGGGTTAGGGTTAGAGGGTTAGGGGTAGGGTTAGAATTTAGGGTTAGGGGGGTTAGGGTTAGATAGGGTTTGTTTTAAGGTTGGATAGGGTTTGGGGTTAGAGTTAAGGTTAGGGTTACGGTTTAGGGTTATGGCTTAGGGTTAGCATTAGGTTAAGGTCAGGCCTAGAGCTAGGGTTAGAGTTAGGATTAGCATTAGGGTTAGGGCTATGGTTACGGCTAGGGTTAGGGTTTTGTTAGTGCTAGGTTTAGAGGGTTAGGATTAGGGTTACAGGGTTAGGGTTAGAATTAGGGTTAGGGTTATTTTTAGGGTTAGGGTTAGAGGGTTAGGGTTAGGGGGTTAGGGTAAGAGGGTTAGGGTTAAGGTGAGAGGGTTAGGGTTATGGTTAGAAGGTTAGGGCTTAGGGTTAGGTTCTTACTGTTAGGGTTAGTGTTAGAGCATTAGGATTAGGGTAACAGTAAGGGTTAGAGGGTTAGGGTTAGAGGGTTAGGGTTAGGGCTAGGGGATAGGGTTAGGGTGAGATACTTAGGGTTAGGCTTAGGGTAAGGGTTAGGGGTTAGGCTTAGGGTTAGGGTAAGGGTTAGGGATAGGGTTAGGGTTAGAGTTTTAGGATTAGGGTAAGGGTTAGGGTTAGAGGGTTAGGGTGTTACAGTTAGTGTTATAGTTAGGGGGCTAGGGTTAGAGGGTTAGGGTTATGGTTTAGGGTTAGAGTTAGTGTTAGGGTTGGGGTTAAGTTTAGGGTTAGTGGTTAGGGTTAGGGGTTAAGGTTAGGGGTTAATGGTTAGGGTTAGGGTTGGGTGAGGTTTGGGTTAGGGTTAGGGCTTGTCTAGGGCTAGGATTGGGGGTTAGGGGTTAGGGTTAGATACTTAGGGTTAGGGTTAGTTACATCGGGTTAGGGTTAGATACATAGGGTTAGGTTTAGATACCTAGGGTTAGCGTTAGGGGGTTAAGGTTAGAGGGTTAGGTTAGGGTTAGGGCTAGGGTTAGATATAGAGGGTTAGGGTTAGATACATAGGGTAAGGGTTTGGATTTGATACATAGTGTTTGGGTTACAGTTAGATATGGGTTAGGGGGTTAGGGATAGAGGGTTAAGGTTAGGGTTAGGGATGACGTTAGGGGTTAGGAGTTAGGGTTAGGGTTTGGGGGTTAGGGTTAGATAGGGTATGTTTTAAGGTTGGATAGGGTTTGGGGTTAGAGTTAGGGTCTAGGGTTAGGTTTAGAGGGTTAGGGGTTATGGTTAGGGTTATGGCTTAGGGTTAGCAATATTGTTAGGGTCAAAACTAGGGCTAGGGTTAGAGTTAGGGTTAGAATTAGGGTTAGGGCTAGGGTTAGGGTTATTTTTAGTGCTTAGGGTTAGAGGGTTAGGGTTTGAATTTAGGGTTAGAGGGTTAGGGGGTTAGGGTTAGATAGGGTTTTTTTAAGGTTGGATAGGGTTTGGGGTTAGAGTTAGGGTTAGGGTTTAGGGTTTGGGTTAAAGGTTAGGGTTAAGGGTTAGGGTTATGGCTTAGGGTTAGCATTAGGGTTAGAGTCAGGCCTAGAGCTAGGGTTAGAGTTAGGATTAGCGTTAGGGTTAGGGCTATGGTTACGGCTAGGGTTAGGGTTTTTTTAGTGCTAGGTTTAGAGGGTTAGGATTAGGGTTACAGGGTTAGGGTTAGAGGGTTAGGGTTAGAATTTAGGGTTAGGGAGTTAGGGTTAGGGGGGTTAGAATTAGATAGAGTTTGTTTTAAGGTTTGATAGGGTTTGGGGTTAGAGTTAGGGTTTAGGGTTTGGGTTAAAGGTTAGGGTTAAGGGTTAGTGTTAGGGTTAGGGTTATGGCTTAGGGTTAGCATTAGGGTTAGGGTCAGGCCTAGAGCTAGGGTTAGAGTTAGGATTAGCATTAGGGTTAGGGCTATGGTTATGGCTAGGGTTAGGGTTTTTTTAGTGCTAGGTTTAGAGGGTTAGGATTAGGGTTACAGGGTTAGGGTTAGAATTAGGGTTAGGGTTTGGGTTAGGGTTATTTTTAGTGCTTAGGGTTAGAGGGTTAGGGGTAGAATTTAGGGTTAGGGAGTTAGGGTTATGGTTAGGCTTAGGGTTAGGGTTAGGGGATAGGGTTAGGGTTAGATACTTCAGGTTATGGTTAGGCTTAGGGTTAGGGCTAGGGGATAGGGTTGGGTGAGATACTTAGGGTTAGGTTTAGGGTAAGGGTTAGGGTTAGATACTTAGGGTTAGGCTTAGGGCTATGGTTAGACACTTAGGGTTAGGGTTAGAGTTTTAGGATTAGGGTAAGGGTTAGGGTTAGAGGGTTAGGGTGTTACAGTTAGTGCTATGGTTAGAGTTAGAGGGTTAGGGTTTAGGGTTAGGGTTGAGGTTAAGGTTAGGGTTAATGGTTAGGGTTAGGGGTTAAGGTTAGGGGTTAGGAGTTAATGGTTAGGGTTAGGGTTGGGTGAGGTTTGGGTTAGGGCTTGTCTAGGGCTAGGATTGGGGGTTTGGGGTTAGGGTTAGATACTTAGGGTTAGGGTTAGTTACATAGGGTTAGGGTTAGATACATAGGGTTAGGTTTAGATACCTAGGGTTAGCGTTAGGGGGTTAGGGTTAGAGGGTTAGGTTAGGGTTAGGGCTTGGGTTAGATATAGAGGGTTAGGGTTAGATACATAGGGTTAAGGTTCGGTTTTGATACATAGTTTTAGGGTTACAGTTAGAGTTAGGGTTAGGGAGTTAGGGTTAGGGTTAGATAGGGTACGTTTTAAGGTTGGATAGGGTTTAGGGTTAGAGTTAGGGCCTAGGGTTAGGGTTAAGGGTTAGGTTTAGAGGGTTAGGGGTTATGGTTAGGGTTATGGCTTAGGGTTAGCATTAGGGTAAGGGTCAGACCTATTGTTAGAGTTAGGGTCTAACGCTACTAATGTGATGATGTATTGTGCTCTATTTATGGACTATTCTCTCATTTCATGATTATTAGATTGATGGACTTATATAGTATTTGCTGGACATTTATTTATTGTTTAGGACTTCATAGGCGCTGGGTGTGATTTTATAAATTGATACATTTTATATTTTGACTATATTTGGAATATCGGTAATATCGGCAGGTTCCGGGGCCGATACCGATATATATCGGGAAAAGTGAATATCGGCCCTCCCATAATCGGCTTTGCCGATAATCGGTCGATCCCTAATTCAGAGTCATTGGATCCTTCTTCCCCAGCTCAAGAAGAAGAGCTCCATGCTTTAGCAATACCTGTGAGCTATGAAAAGACTTTACATTTATACAGATAGAGATTTACAGAGCTTTTGGTTCCATTTGAAGGGCCAGAAGTTTGTTTTTACTTCGGCAGGTAAACCAATCAAACATGCTAGGTTAAGTGATTGGCTGTCTTCAGCCTTCCAGCTTCTTACTAAGGTAGCAATACTAACATTAAAACTCACACATGGAAGCAGCTTGACCCATGGACCGTGTCATAAGTCAAGGCAGTTATGGCTATCTTAGTAAATGAGTGTGGGATAGTGCCAGGGTTCACCATAGTTGTTTTTTATAATGACCGTTTCTTGTTTTACCTGTTACCAAAGGTGTTACCAAAAGCTGAACATCCCTTCCAGAGATTACAAAAGGTTATATCAAGATGCCCAAGTAAGGATCTTATGAGTATGCATTTTATCTGCATGGACATGTTTTCTGGATGGCCAGAGGCAAATACTACTGCAAAGGCCACAGTAAAAGGTGTTTTTAGAAGTAGTTTGTAAGTACGGAGTCCCAGAAGCTAGAGAGTAACAGAGGAACTATTTTTATGAGAGAGTCCTTACAAAAAGTTTTGAGGTTTTATTTTACACCTCCTACCATCTACAATGTAGTGGAAAAAGTAGAGTAAGAAACTAGAAAACGATTGCCTGAATGTCTTCACATATTTTTTTATTAAGCAGTAAGGGGATTTGTCTCAGCAGCTGAAGGCCTCCTTTCAGATCTCACAGAGAATGTTTCTGGTCTACAAGCTCATTTATGTGTTTTCTCCCCAATTCCAGATCCTAAACGTTTGGAAGGATCTGATAAACTAAAGCCAGGTGACTTGTGGATTGTTAAGACATTTATAAATATATATATTTAATGTGATTTGAAAAGTAGTTCAGTCATGTTGAAGTCCTATTGTCTTCTATACGTCTTCCATTTTATGTAGAATTGTCTGTGATTACCTATGCTAATAAGTCAGCATGTTCACAATTAAGCTAGAAGGCCATTCTGGCCATAGGAGTGTGCAGCCAATTACTCTGTAAATATTTTTTATCAATCGTTTTTTTACAATGAAAAGTCATTTTGTCTGGATTGCTTCCCCGACTCCAGGGGATCTCCTCCGCCTTCCTACCTTGGGCGCTACGATCCAGGTGTCCAAAGAGGCCTTCCTTGGCACCTCAGTCTCGCCATTACCATCTCCCATGACTCCAGTCCTCGGCAATCCTGAGATTCCTCCCGGTTCCCAGAACCCCCAGTTCCAGTGATTGGTCTCGGGTGGCGGTACTCGTGTTTGGGATTTTCTTGGGGATGATGGAAATCTAGTTCCGAGTGCGGTTGCATCTGCTTCCGACCCCCCCCCCCCATCCCCCTGGACTTCTGGTGTAGTTTTCAATTAAGACATTTCCTGCATCACTGCAACCGCAAGCCGGGTATTTCCCGGCAACTCACGAAGTTGGAATCCATTTGTCAGAGGGGAGAACCAATCCGTCACGGCCTTTCTATTCTCTACAAGGCCTTGCTTCGCCCGGCATCTGATTTTTGCCCTCAGTTTCTTTCCCAATGGGAATCTGACCTCAACAATCTCAGGCTTCCCAAAATGAGAAGATTTTGTATTTTGCGCAAAAATCCTCCATAGCTTCAAAGTTCAGGAAACTGGGTACAAGATCCTGAACAGATGGTATAGGGTGCCCACAACTCTCCATCAATATTTCCCGCAGGTTCCAGATATATGCTGGCGCTGCAATGGTGAACGGGGCACCATACTGCACATTTTTTGGATGTGCCTAAAACTCAAACCCTTTTGGCAGACAGTGACTGACACCATTATACATCTGACCAATGTGGATCTGGCAGACGACCCAGCGGCATGCCTGCTCCACCTCACGCAGAGGCCGATCAAGAAATACAAATTCTCCCTGACCATTCAACTCCTGAATGCAGCCAGGGCCTGCATTCCTGTCTGTTGGAGATCGGTACACCTGCCAACGAGGTCTCTCTGGTATACTAAAATAAATGAACTCATGGACATGGAAGACCTTACAGCCACTCATCACGGTAGGGAGGGGTCCTTTTGTGACACCTGGGGACCTTGTCTGTACTTTGTTGGTACAGATGCATATCTACAGGAGGCCACACGGCATGACGTTTCTGTGTGAGTGATGCCTGGCAGCCCCCGGGGGTGGGGGCATGGATCCCTTCTCCTTTACAGTCATTTACCCTCCTTTCTTTTATTGCCTTTCTCTTTTACCTGTTCCCATTTCCACTATATCCCAACCTCATTCTCTGTATAGTTGGCGCTCACATTACACCACTCATAACCACTGAATCCACGACATGGACATGGAAGACCTTACAGCCACTCATCACGGTAGGGAGGGGTCCTTTTGTGACACCTGGGGACCTTGTCTGTACTTTGTTGGTACAGACGCATACAGACTACAGGAGGCCGCACGGCATGATGTTTCTGTGTGAGTGATGCCTGGCAGCCCCCGGGGGTGGGGGCACGGATCCCTTCTCCTTTACAGTCATTTACCCTCCTTTCTTTTATTGCCTTTCTCTTTTACCTGTTCCCATTTCCACTATATCCCAACCTCATTCTCTGTATAGTTGGCGCTCACATTACACCACTCATAACCACTGAATCCACGACATGGACATGGAAGACCTTACAGCCACTCATCACGGTAGGGAGGGGTCCTTTTGTGACACCTGGGGACCTTGTCTGTACTTTGTTGGTACAGACGCATACAGACTACAGGAGGCCGCACGGCATGATGTTTCTGTGTGAGTGATGCCTGGCAGCCCCCGGGGGTGGGGGCACGGATCCCTTCTCCTTTACAGTCATTTACCCTCCTTTCTTTTATTGCCTTTCTCTTTTACCTGTTCCCATTTCCACTATATCCCAACCTCATTCTCTGTATAGTTGGCGCTCACATTACACCACTCATAACCACTGAATCCACGACATGGACATGGAAGACCTTACAGCCACTCATCACGGTAGGGAGGGGTCCTTTTGTGACACCTGGGGACCTTGTCTGTACTTTGTTGGTACAGACGCATACAGACTACAGGAGGCCGCACGGCATGATGTTTCTGTGTGAGTGATGCCTGGCAGCCCCCGGGGGTGGGGGCACGGATCCCTTCTCCTTTACAGTCATTTACCCTCCTTTCTTTTATTGCCTTTCTCTTTTACCTGTTCCCATTTCCACTATATCCCAACCTCATTCTCTGTATAGTTGGCGCTCACATTACACCACTCATAACCACTGAATCCACGAATCCTCTTCCTGTAGTGCCATCCCATGTTTCTTACTACGGGACTACCATCCCTTGACCCGCATATCTGTTTCCGAATACTCGAGCAGCATGTCTCTTTTTATTTTTCTGCAATGGGGATTGTGCCCCTTGAGACCTGCATTACATGCTCAAGATGGTCCATTTCAAGGGGTGTCTATTATGGAGACACGATGACCCTTTGCACTGGTAATCATTGACCCTTCCTGATCCTTGGGTCATAGTTTTATACCTTGCTGGCCAGCTTTGGTCCTGCACATGAAGTTCTATTACCCTATGTGGAATATGATTATGGTTGATTTTGCTGCCTATTGTTTGTAGTCACCGGTTGACCTTAAAATATTATATTCTTGCAAACTGTTCTATGCATACCTTGTACTGTACACTGTAAGAGGTGAGGTTGTAAAGGAAATTTTTACATGCTGTATATTATTGTATTTTATTTTGTATGTATTGCACACGGCACTAATAATGTTTGCATTATTTCGAGTCCTGATTAGAATTAGCCTGCCTATGTTACGCCCCTTGTTACCATAAAAGTACAATTGTAACAATAATGTGATACCTACATAATCATGTGTATAAAAGCCTTCGACAAGACACAAAAAAATTCCAAGCTCTCCTTAGCGACCAGTCAGCGACCAACCAAATTGACCTATCCAACCATATGCATTAAAAACAGGGGTTTAGTTGCACCCATTTGCAAATACATGCGTAAGTCACAAAGCCCCGTCAAGGCACCCCATTTTTTGTGGTCCTAACTCTAAATTCTGTGTCTCCATATAAAAGCCTTCAACTGCGTCAAATAAAACAGAAGAGTTCATTGGGAAAGATGCGGAGTGTATCTTTTTGTGTCTGTTCCCTACTGTAGTAGTTATTTGGAACCACCAATCAATATGAGGATAGGAGTTGCCTTTCTACAAAATGTCCAGAAGAGTCCCCACATAGGATTGTTACTCTTTATTGCTTTCACAAAATATCCCATAAAGAGAACCAGTCACCAGTTACAACTTTTCAATTTATCTGACTTCATTGAAACATTCATTTTTTTTATCACAGGTATTTCTATACTGCGGACAATTTACACATTTATATTGCACATTCAGATCAGCCCTCTAGGATCTTATAATCTAAAGTCGGCCATAGAAGGATTGAACCTCGGCTGATTCAGCAGGGACAGGCCTGAGATTCAATCCATCCATGGACAGGCTGGTTGTATTGAAATCGATTGACTTCAGTACAATCAGCCTTTCGGATTTTTGTCATGTGATCAGTGCCAGAGGCTATGGCCGCCAGCAGTGATCATTCTATTCTTCCGGCAGAGAATGCTTCCCACTGGCAGAACACAATGGCACTATGGAAGGGATTCCCCCATCTGTGTTGATGGGGAAATTGAGCAATTTTATTAAGTTCCACCCATTGTGGAAAGAAAGAAAATGGCATAATCTATGGCAGGGATCTCCAAACTACGACCCTCCAGCTGTTGCGAAAGTACACGTCCAATGAGGCATTGTAAAACTCTGACATTCACAGACATGATTAGGCACAATGGGAATTGCAGTTCCTTAACAACTGGAGGGCCATAGTTAGGC
The DNA here is from genome assembly GCF_965119305.1 of Pelophylax lessonae. Classification (NCBI taxonomy): domain Eukaryota; kingdom Metazoa; phylum Chordata; class Amphibia; order Anura; family Ranidae; genus Pelophylax; species Pelophylax lessonae. Next base: position 137,691 of record NW_028119973.1, read on the forward strand.
AGCCCATAGATCAGGGGTCTCCTAAGTCCCTAAGGTTGGCCATAGAGGAGTGCTTTTTATTCTTTTTCAATCATCCAGCGGGCTGACCAGAAAAAACGAATGAAATCCCCACCCCCATCTGTTCACATAAAAAAAAGAACCTCTAAAGAAACAGTTATATAGGACCGACATTAACAGTACCACACCAACAAGTATTGTTAGGTTAAAATTTTATTACAATATCCAATAACAAAATCCCACAGAAGGGTCTAAATTGAAAATGTAGAAAACACTATAGAGTTTGATAACGTGGTATAGACAGTTACAGGATGATTCATGTTATCACAATAGCCAAATATAGTCATTCCCTCAATATTATGGTCTCAGGATGGAAAGTGGCAGTAGTAGCATCTCGGCTGTTTCTTCGACTCGTTTCACAGGACAGAGCCTTCTTCTTCTTCAGGAAGAGCAGCTTTGGTAGATTTAACTGTCTCCTTACATGAAAACATATACTGTTGAAGCTGTATACAACATATGGAAGCATATACGAGCTGTTTCTTCGACTTGTTTCACAGGACAGAGCATAGAAACATAGAATGTGTCGGCAGATAAGAACCATTTGGCCCATCTAGTCTGCCCAATATATCTGAATCCTATGAATAGTCCCTGGCCCTATCTTATATGAAGGATAGCCTTATGCCTATCCCATGCATGCTTAAACTCCTTCACTGTATTTGCAGCTACCACTTCTGCAGGAAGGTTATTCCATGCATCCACTACTCTCTCAGTAAAGTAATACTTCCTCATATTACTTTTAAACCTTTGCCCCTCTAATTTAAAACTGTGTCCTCTTCTGGTAGTTTTTCTTCTTTTAAATATGCTCTCCTCCTTTACCGAGTTGATTCCCTTTATGTATTTAAAGGTTTCTATCATATCCCCTCTGTCTCTTCTTTCTTCCAAGCTATACATGTTAAGGTCCTTTAACCTTTCCTGGTAAGTTTTTTCCTGCAATCCATGTACTAGTTTAGTAGCTCTTCTCTGAACTCTCTCTAGAGTATCTATATCCTTCTGGAGATATGGCCTCCAGTACTGCGCACAATACTCCAAGTGAGGTCTCACCAGTGTTCTGTACAGCGGCATAAGCACTTCTCTCTTTCTACTGCTTATACCTCTCCCTATACATCCAAGCATTCTGCTGGCATTTTGTGCTGCTCTATTACATTGTCTTCCCACCTTTAAGTCTTCTGAAATAATTACTCCTAAATCCCTTTCCTCAGATACTGAGGTCAGGACTGTGTTAAATATTCTATATTCTGCCCTTGGGTTTTTACGCCCCAGGTGCATTATCTTGCACTTATCCACATTAAATTTTAGTTGCCAGAGTTCTGACCATTCTTCTAGTTTTCCTAAATCCTTTTCCATTTGGCGTTTCCCTCCAGGAACATCAACCCTGTTACATATCTTTGTGTCATCAGCAAAAAGACAAACCTTTCCATCGAGGCCTTTTGCAATATCACTTATGAAGATATTAAACAAAATTGGTCCCAGTACAGATCCCTGAGGTACCCCACTGGTAACATGACCTTGTTCTGAATGTTCTCCATTGACTACAACCCTCTGTTGTCTGTCACTCAGCCACTGCCTAATCCACCCAACAATATGGGAGTCCATGCTCAATGACTGCAGTTTATTGATAAGTCTTCTATGTGGGACAGTGTCAAAAGCCTTACTAAAATCTAGATATGCAATGTCTACTGCACCTCCACCGTCTATTATTTTAGTCACCCAGTCAAAAAAATCTATAAGATTTGTTTGGCATGATCTCCCTGAAGTAAACCCATCCATGGGATTTAAGATGTTCCACAATCCTATCCTTTAATAGGGTTTCCATTAATTTGCCTACTATTGATGTCAGACTCACTGTTCTATAGTTGCTCGATTCCTCCCTACTACCTTTCTTGTGAATGGGCACGACATTTGCCAATGGAAAGTAATCTAGATGTCTTGAACGGTTTACACTGTTATATTTCCTTGGAACTTTTGAGGAAAATTCTTATCACGTTACTATGTGAGATACAGTCGCCAACACTTGCAGGGAGGCCCCAGCGAGATTTGAACTCGCGACCCCTGGTTTACAAGACCAGTGCTCTAACCCCTGAGCTATGGAGCCTTTTTTTTTTTTTTTTTTTTTTTTTCTTCAGGAAGAGCAGCTTTGGTAGATATAACTGTCTCCTTACATGAAAACATATACTGTTGAAGCTGTATACAACATATGGAAGCATATACGAGGCCATGAAGGAGAAAAAGCCACATGGACATGTGGACTCCAAGCCACAGATGAGTTCAGGTAGGTGGGGCCTGGGGGGGGGGTAGGAAGCACCACCACCCTGGGTGTGGGGAAGTGAGTGCAGATGGAGCCTGGGGGGAAGCTCCACTGCCCACACTCACGACACACCCAGGGTGGTAGCATGCCCTTGGTGGTAGGTAGGGAACCCGGGAAGAGGCATTGTCACCTTTGGTGGTAGAGTGCAGATAGCAGAGCCTTGTATGAGGTATTGCCATCTTTTTTTGGAGATAGATTCAGGTAGGTGGGGTTTGGGAAAAACAGCACAACCCTGAATGTTGGTGAGTGAGGGCAGATAGAGCCTGGGGGGAAGCTCCACTGCCCACACTCACGCCACATCCGGGTTTTAGCATTTCCTTGGTGGTAGGTGAGGTAGGTAGGGGAGCCTGGGAAGAGGCATTGCCACTTGCGGTGGTACAGTGCGGCTAGCAGAGCCTGGGAAGAGGCATTACCATCCTTTGTGGGAGATGGATGCAGGTAGGTGGGGTCTGGGGAAAGCAGCACAACCCTGGGTGTTGGTGAGTGAGGGCAGATGGAGCCTGGGGGGAAGCTCCACCGCCCACACACACGACACATCCAGGGTTGTAGCATGCCTTTGGTGTTAAATTTAGTAGGTAACAGAGCCTGGGAAGAGGTACTGTCACCTTTGGTGGAAGATGAATTGAGGTAGGTGTGGTCTGGGAGAAGTACCCACAGTTGATTCAGAGGAAGGCGAAAAACCCCTGCAAAGCAAAATCAAATTTGCTCTAGCAGGGGGAAAAATTCCTTCCTGATCCCCCGAGAGGCAATCGGCTATTCCCTGGATCAACTTTACCTATAAATGTTAGTAGCCAGTCAGGTAGCTGGGACTTGGGGGAAGCCCCACCACACTGGGTGTGGGGTGGGCAGATGGAGCGTGGGGCCGAAGCAGCCCCATGGTGGTAGGTGAGGAGGGTAGCGGAGCCTGGGAAGAGGCATTGCCCCCCGTGGTGGTAGAGTGCAGATTGCAGAGCCTTGTTTGAGGCATTGTCATCTATTGTGGGAGATAGATGCAGGTAGATGGGGTTTGGGAAAAGCAGCAAAACCCTGAATGTTGGTGAGTGAGGGCAGATAGAGCCTGGGGGGAAGCTCCACTGCCCACACTCACGACACATCCGGGGTTTTAGCATTTCCCTGGTGGGAGGTGAGGTAGGTAGGGGAGCCTGGGAAGAGGCATTGCCACTTTCGGTGGTACAGTGCGGCTAGCAGAGCCTGGGAAGAGGCATTACCATCCTATGTGGGAGATGGGATGCAGGTAGGTGGGGTCTGGGGAAAGCAGCACAACCCTGGGTGTTGGTGAGGGCAGATGGAGCCTGGGGGGAAGCTCCACCGCCCACACACACGACACATCCAGGGTTGTAGCATGCCTTTGGTGTTAAATTTAGTAGGTAACAGAGCCTGGGAAGAGGTACTGTCTCCTTTGGTGGAAGATGAATTGAGGTAGGTGTGGTCTGGGAGAAGTACCCACAGTTGATTCAGAGGAAGGCGAAAAACCCCTGCAAAGCACAATCAAATTTGCTCTAGCAGGGGGAAAAATTCCTTCCTGATCCCCCGAGAGGCAATCGGCTATTCCCTGGATCAACTTTACCTATAAATGTTAGTAGCCAGTCAGGTAGCTGGGACTTGGGGGAAGCCCCACCACACTGGGTGTGGGGTGGGCAGATGGAGCGTGGGGCCGAAGCAGCCCCATGGTGGTAGGTGAGGAGGGTAGCGGAGCCTGGGAAGAGGCATTGCCCCCCGTGGTGGTAGAGTGCAGATTGCAGAGCCTTGTTTGAGGCATTGTCATCTATTGTGGGAGATAGATGCAGGTAGATGGGGTTTGGGAAAAGCAGCAAAACCCTGAATGTTGGTGAGTGAGGGCAGATAGAGCCTGGGGGGAAGCTCCACTGCCCACACTCACGCCACATCCGGGGTTTTAGCATTTCCCTGGTGGGAGGTGAGGTAGGTAGGGGAGCCTTGGAAGAGGCATTGCCACTTTCGGTGGTACAGTGCGGCTAGCAGAGCCTGGGAAGAGGCATTACCATCCTATGTGGGAGATGGGATGCAGGTAGGTGGGGTCTGGGGAAAGCAGCACAACCCTGGGTGTTGGTGAGGGCAGATGGAGCCTGGGGGGAAGCTCCACCGCCCACACACACGACACCTCCAGGGTTGTAGCATGCCTTTGGTGTTAAATTTAGTAGGTAACAGAGCCTGGGAAGAGGTACTGTCTCCTTTGGTGGAAGATGAATTGAGGTAGGTGTGGTCTGGGAGAAGTACCCACAGTTGATTCAGAGGAAGGCGAAAAACCCCTGCAAAGCACAATCAAATTTGCTCTAGCAGGGGGAAAAATTCCTTCCTGATCCCCCGAGAGGCAATCGGCTATTCCCTGGATCAACTTTACCTATAAATGTTAGTAGCCAGTCAGGTAGCTGGGACTTGGGGGAAGCACCACCACACTGGGTGTGGGGTGGGCAGATGGAGCGTGGGGCTGAAGCAGCCCCATGGTGGTAGGTGAGGAGGGTAGCGGAGCCTGGGAAGAGGCATTGCCCCCCTTGGTGGTAGATTGCAGAGCCTTGTATGAGGCATTGTCATCTATTGTGGGAGATAGATGCAGGTAGGTGGGGTTTGGGAAAAGCAGCACAACCCTGAATGTTGGTGAGTGAGGGCAGATAGAGCCTGGGGGGAAGCTCCACTGCCCACACTCACGACACATCCGGGGTTTTAGCATTTCCTTGGTGGTAGGTGAGGTAGGTAGGGGAGCCTGGGAAGAGGCATTGCCACTTTCGGTGGTACAGTGCGGCTAGCAGAGCCTGGGAAGAGGCATTACCATCCTTTGTGGGAGATGGATGCAGGTAGGTGGGGTCTGGGGAAAGCAGCACAACCCTGGGTGTTGGTGAGTGAGGGCAGATGGAGCCTGGGGGGAAGCTCCACCACCCACACTCACGACACATCCAGGGTTTTAGCATGCCTTTGGTGTTAAATTTAGCAGATAACAGAGCCTGGGAAAAGGTACTGTCACCTTTGGTGGAAGATGAATTGAGGTAGGTGAGGTCCGGGAGAGGTACCCACAGTTGATTCAGAGGAAGGCGAAAAACGCCTGCAAAGCACAATCAAATTTGCTCTAGCAGGGGGTAAAATTCCTTCCTGATCCCCCGAGAGGCAATCGGCTATTCCCTGGATCAACTTTACCTATAAATGTTAGTAGCCAGTCAGGTAGCTGGGACTTGGGGGAAGCACCACCACACTGGGTGTGGGGTTGGGTGGGCAGATGGAGCATGGGGCCGAAGCAGCCCCATGGTGGTAGGTGAGGAGGGTAGCGGAGCCTGGGAAGAGGCATTGCCCCCCTTGGTGGTAGAGTGCAGATTGCAGAGCCTTGTATGAGGCATTTTCATCTATTGTGGGAGATAGATGCAGGTAGATGGGGTTTGGGAAAAGCAGCAAAACCCTGAATGTTGGTGAGTGAGGGCAGATAGAGCCTGGGGGGAAGCTCCACTGCCCACACTCACGACACATCCAGGGTTGAAGCATGCCGCTGGTGTTAAATTTAGTAGGTAACAGAGCCTGGGAAGAGGTATGTCACCTTTGGTGATAGATAAGTGTGGGTAGCAGAGCCTGCTAAGAGGCACTGCCCCCCTTGGTGGAAGATGAATTGAGGTAGGTGAAGTCTGGGAGAAGTACCCACAGTTGATTCAGAGGAAGGAAAAAACCCCCTGCAAAGCACAATCAAATTTGCTCTAGCAGGGGGAAAAATTCCTTCCTGATCCCCCGAGAGGCAATCGGCTATTCCCTGGATCAACTTTACTTATAAATGTTAGTAGCCAGTCAGATAGCTGGGACTTGGGGGAAGCCCCACCACACTGGGTGTGGGGTGGGCAGATGGAGCGTGGGGCCGAAGCAGCCCCATGGTGATAGGTGAGGAGGGTAGCGGAGCCTGGGAAGAGGCATTGCCCCCCTTGGTGGTAGAGTGCAGATTGCAGAGCCTTGTATGAGGCATTGTCATCTATTGTGGGAGATAGATGCAGGTAGGTGGGGTTTGGGAAAAGCAGCGCAACCCTGAATGGTGGTGAGTGAGGGCAGATAGAGCCTGGGGGGAAGCTCCACTGCCCACACTCACGCCACATCCGGGGTTTTAGCATTTCCTTGGTGGTAGGTGAGGTAGGTAGGGGAGCCTGGGAAGAGGCATTGCCACTTTCAGTGGTACAGTGCGGCTAGCAGAGCCTGGGAAGAGGCATTACCATCCTTTGTGGGAGATGGATGCAGGTAGGTGGGGTCTGGGGAAAGCAGCACAACCCTGGGTGTTGGTGAGTGAGGGCAGATGGAGCCTGGGGGGAAGCTCCACCACCCACACTCACGACACATCCAGGGTTTTAGCATGCCTTTGGTGTTAAATTTAGCAGGTAACAGAGCCTGGGAAGAGGTACTGTCACCTTTGGTGGAAGATGAATTGAGGTAGGTGTGGTCTGGGGAAAGCAGCACAACCCTGGGTGTGGGGTTGGGCAGGCAGATGGAGCGTGGAGCCGAAGCAGCCCCATGGGGGTAGGTGAGGAGTGTAGCGGAGCCTGGGAAGAGGCATTGACACCCTTGGTGGTAGGTGAGGTAGGTAGGGGAGCCTGGGAAGAGGCATTGCCACTTTTGGTGGTAGAGTGTGGCTAGCAGAGCCTGGGAAGAGGCATTACCATCCTTTGTGGGAGGTGGATGTAGGAAGGGGGATCTGGGGAAAGCAGCACAACCATGGGTGTTGGTGAGTGAATGCAGATGGAGCCTGGGGGGAAGCTCCACTGCCCACACTCACGCCACATCCGGGGTAGTAGCTAGGCTAGTGACAGTATCAGATTTTCATAGTGCGATTAATTGATTAAGGTTTTGCCACGGTATACGATATTATCACGGTATTCAATTATAATTATTACATTTCTACCTCACTTGAATTTCATTGCTGAATTTAGGGACTTTGGTTTACTTTGAAGGCATAGCAGCTCAAGCCTCATTCGAATCAATGGGCTGCTATGCCTGTGCAAATGTGGGTCACCAACCCGCATACATGTGAATCAGGCCTAAAGCAATAGTAAGGTATTTTACAAATAAAAACACAGCTCCTCCTGCAGGTTTAACCACTTCTGGACCGCAAGGATTTGCCCCCTTAATGACCAGGCTATCAGAGCCGAGCACCAGAACCAGTCATCACCAGGTAGGCCAGACACTGCTTGATGGCTATATAATAATGTAATGTGGGCTGCTATGCCTGTGCATCTATATATATATTCTACTATGCCCACGTATGTGTGTATGTCTCTCTCTCTCTATATATATATATATATATAAATATATATAATATCTATCTATCTTATTCTTTCTATCTATCTTATTCTTTCTATCTATCTTAATCAATCTCTTATTATTTGTATCTATCTTATTCTAACTTATCTTATTCTAACTTATCTTATTCTAACTATCTTACTCTAACTATCTATCTTATTCTATCTATCTATCTTATTCTATCTATCTATCTTATTCTAACTATCTTATTCTATCTATCTTATTCTTTCTATCTATCTTATTCTTTCTATCTATCTTATTCTATCTGCAGAGACTTGCTTGTATTAGGCAGTGTTTCTGTCTGTGTCTGAGCCCTGGAAGAAGCATGTGGGTGTGTGCTGGGAGCCATCTGATTGGTTACAGGGAGGAGCTAAGCTCTCACTCTAGGATCATATTACCAGAGCTGTCTCTGTTGAGCGAGTGAATGAGTCATCCAGCTCACTGAAATCTATAATTTCAAAAGGCAGACTTGAGGAGCAGAGAAACACGGTATTTTAAAAATGACCACAATATCAATACCGTGGGTATGCAATACCGTGATATATCCAATTACCGAAAACCGGCACATCTCTAGTTCTGTGGAAAGCAGCACAACCCTGGGTGTTGGTGAGTGATGGCAGATGGAGCCTGGGGGGAAGCTCCACTGCCCACACTCATGCCACATCCAGGGTATTAGCATGCCCTTGGTGGTAGGTGAGGTAGGTAGTGGAGCCTGGTAAGAGGCATTGACACCCTTGGAGGTAGGTGAGGTAGGTAGGGGAGCCTGGGAAGAGGCATTGTCACCCTTGGTGGTAGAGTGCAGATAGCAGAGCCTGGGAAGAGGCATTACCATCCTTTGTGGGAGATAGATGCAGGTAGGTGGGGTTTGGGAAAAGCAGCAAAACCCTGGGGGTTGGTGAGTAAGGGCAGATGGAGCCTGGGGGGAAGCTCCACTGCCCACACTCACGACACATTCAGGGTGGTAGCATGCCCTTAGTGTTAAATTTAGTAGGTAACAGAGCATGGGAAGAGGTACTGCCACTCTTGGTGGTAGGTAGGGGAGCCTGGGAAGAGGCATTGCCACTTTTGGTGGTAGAGTGAGGCTAGCAGAGTGTGGGAAGAGGCATTGCCATCCTTTAAGGGAGGTGTATGTAGGTAGGTGGGTTCCGTGGAAAGCACCACAACCCTGGGTGTTGGTGAGTGAGGGCAGATGGAGCCTGGGGGGAAGCTCCACCGCCCACTCTCACGCCACATCCGGGGTGGTAGGTGAGGTAGGTAGGGGAGCCTGGTAAGAGGCATTGCCACTTTTGGTGGTAGGTGAGGTAGGAAGGGGAGCCTGGGAAGAAGAATTGTCACCCTTAGTGGTAGGTGAGGTTGGTAGGGGAGCCTTTGCCACTCTTGGTGGTAGAATGCGGCTAGAAGAGCTTTCCATTAGGCATTACCATCCTTTGTGGGAGATGGATGCAGGTAGGTTGGGTCTGGGAAAAGCACCACAACCATGCTGGGATTTTTACTACATCTATAGAAAAACCCATGCTGGGATCTGTAGTACATCTATAGAAAAATCAATGCTGGGATCTGTAGTCCATCTATAGAAAAATCCATTTGTGGGAGATGGGATGCAGATAGGTGGGGTCTGGGAAAAGCAGCACAACCCTGGGTGTTGGTGAGTGAGGGGAGATGGAGCCTGGGGGGAAGCTCCACCGCCCACACTCACGCCACATCCGGGGTGTTCGCATGCCCTTGGTGTTAAATTTAGTAGGTAGCAGAGCCTGGGAAGAGGTACTAAAACCCTTGGTGGTAGGTGAGGTAAATAGGGGAGCCTCGGAAGAGGCATTGACACCCTTGGTGGTAAGTGAGGTAGGTAGGGGAGCCTGGGAAGAGGCATTGACACCCTTGGTGGTAGGTGAGGTAGGTAGGGGAGCCTGGGAAGAGGCATTGTCACCCTTGGTGGTAGAGTGCAGATAGCAGAGCCTGGGAAGAGGCATTACCATCCTTTGTGGGAGATAGATGCAGGTAGGTGGGGTTTGGGAAAAGCAGCACAACCCTGGGGGTTGGTGAGTAAGGGTTAGGGGTGTGGGGTTGGGTGGGCAGATGGAGCGTGGGGCCGAGGCAGCCCCGTGGTTGTAGACGAGGAGGGTAGCAGAGCCTGGGAAGAGGCACTGCCACCCTTGGTTGGAGATGAGTGCGGGAGGGGGGGTGTCAGTGTGCGGAGAGTGCGGAGAGGAGGGAAGATCTCCCCACACACACAGCACTGCTCTCCGGAGTTGGGTACAATCATTGTCTGTACTGCAGCCGGCATGTCTGTGTGTCCCTGAGGAAGTACAACTCTCAGCATACACTGTAAGTAATGGGTCCCAGTGTGAAATAGGATGCTATGGGACTACATATGCCAGCATGTTTTTTTCTATGGAGGAACTACAGATCTCAGCAATACCCCTGGGGTATGTAGAGATTGCTGGGATCTATAGAAAAATCCATTATAGGATTTGTAGTACATCTATAGAATAATCTATGCTGGGATTTGTACGTGCTTCCACACTGGGACCCATTACTTACAGAGTATGCTGAGAGTTGTACTTCCTCAGGGACACACAGACATGCAGGCTGTAGTACGGACAATGATTGTACCCGACTCCGGAGGGCAGATCTGTGTGTGTGGGGAGATCTTCCCTCCTCTCCGCACACTGACACCCCCCCTCCCGCACTCATCTCCCACCAAGGGTGGCAGTGCCTCTTCCCAGGCTCTACTACCCTCCTCACCTACAACCACGGGGCTGCCTCGGCCCCACGCTCCATCTGTCCACCCAACCCCACACCCCTAACCCTTACTCACCAACCCCCAGGGTTGTGCTGCTTTTCCCAACCCCCACCTACCTGCATCTATCTCCCACAAAGGATGGTAATGCCTCTTCCCAGGCTCTGCTATTTGCACTCTACCACCAAGGGTGACAATGCCTCTTCCCAGGCTGCCCTACCTACCTCACCTACCACCAAGGGTGTCAATGCCTCTTCCCAGGCTCCCCTATCTACCTCACGTACCACCAAGGGTGTCAATGCCTCTTCCCGGACTGCCCTACCCTCCTTACCTACAACCAAGAGGCTGCCTCGGCCCCACGCTCCATCTGCCCACTCATGTATGTATATGTGTACGTGTGTGTGTGTGTATGTATGTATATGTGTACGTGTGTGTGTGTATGTATATGTGTACGTGTGTGTGTATATGTGTACATGTGTGTGTATGTATATGTGTACATGTGTGTATGTATGTATATGTGTAAGTGTGTGTGTATATGTGTAAATGTGTGTGTGTGTGTATGTATGTGTACATGTGTGTGTATGTAGTATACGTGTGTGTGTGTGTGTGTATATATGTATGTATATGTGTACATGTGTATATATATGTATATGTGTACATGTGTGTGTATGTATGTGTATGTATGTACATGTGTGTGTATGTATATGTGTACATGTGTGTGTATATGTGTACATGTATGTGTGTGTGTGTACATGTATGTGTGTGTACGTATGTACATGTGTCTGTATGTAGGTGTGTGTCTGTGTGTACATGTGTGTGCATATGTGTACATGTATGTGTGTGTACGTATGTACATGTGTCTGTATGTAGGTGTGTGTGTGTGCATATGTGTACATGTATGTGTGTGTACGTATGTACATGTGTCTGTATGTAGGTGTGTGTGTGAGTGTGCATGTACAGTATGTATGTTTTAATCCTGACCCCCCCCTTTTCCTGTACCATTAGACCTGCTTTTGTAGGGCTTGTTTGTGATAGCAGCAAGGACTGCTGCTACTCTGAAAAGCAATCCATGCTCAGATTGCTTTTCAGAAGCATTTAAAGAGGAAGTAAACCCTCCTCTGCAAGTTGTACCTATAGGTGATCCTATGATAAGGCTTACCTATAGGTACTGTAAATATCTCCTAAACATGTACCGTTTAGGAGATATTTACCTTACATGCATCCAGTGACATCACTGGCGCATGCGCTCTGAAGGAACGGCCGTTGGTGCCGTGTTCCTTCAGAGCCCCGTGCCGTCGGCTCCCGTGCGCATGCGCGGGAGTGAAGTAATCGCGGGTCCAGCCAATCAGATGGCCGGATGCTGCAAACCCGGAAGAAGGGTGACAGAATATGTCACCCACGAGAGAGGTGAGCGGTCGACGATTCGTTCTTAGGTAAGTATTTCATAATGAGCTAGTATGCAATCCATACTAGCTCATTATGTGTTTGTCTTTCAGGTGTACTTTAAAAAAAAAAAGAAATTCTGAGGTTTACAACCTCTTTAACTGGTGGTAAAGAGGCAATATGTTGCCTCCCCACCACCTGTTTTAAGCCCGTAAATGCGGCATTACCACACCGCAATCATGCAATGCACAGTTGTGGGGTGGTTGCAGTGCAGCCCCATTCACCCTGGGTATACCTGCATCTGCAGCCACAGCATGTGTACACCCCCAGCTGCTGCCTTTGCAGCTAAAGGGGTAGAAGTTGGGGGTAATAAAAACAGCTCAACCATGTGTTTTTACTGCCCCCTCCAACCTGACATGTGAACAAGCCCTTGGTTCCTATCTATGTTGCTGCTTGCTGCCTGTAGGGCAGCCCATTCATTTCAATGGGCTTCCCTACCCCCAGAAATGCAGGGAAAGAAGTCCCTGACCCCTTTTTTAAATTGGGCCGCACCAAAAGCAACCCATGTTTTCCAATGTGTGGGGTACCATTAAGAATTAATGGCACCCCTAAGTGCCGGTTCACACTTGTGCGATGCGGGAACGCTGCGAATATGCAGCGTGTTCCCGCATCGCATCCGCACATCTGGCAGTTCACACTGCCATATGCGATACGCAGGGGGTCTCAATTAAAAGTTAACGACACCCCCAGTTGCGATCTGCAAGTTCGCACAGAATCGGATCGCACAAGTGTGAACCACTGTGCGATCCAATTCTGAGGCGGCTCAAAAAATGTCTCATGTGCGAGTTTGCTGCGGAAGCGCTGCAAATTCAGCCATACAAAGTGTATGGCTGAACTCGCATCCGCACATGAGATCGCATGTAATGAAGGAGCAGTGCGCTCCAAATTACATGCGATCTCGTAAACCGCAATAATGTGAACAGACACTAAGGGTCCTTTCACACAGTCCGCTCCGTCGGCGGACTCCATTTATCTCAGCGGGTGATCGATCCGCCGATCCCCCGCTGAGCAGGACAATGACAGCTGTTCTCTGCACTGTGTGCAGAGACACAGCTGTCAGAGCCACATACATCTCTATGGGGGAATCGGATGGGAACGGACCGTCGGTCCGTTCTCATTCAATCCGCTGGACGGATGGAAAATAGGGTTTCCATCCGCCCAGATTTGACGGATCGGATGTCAGCGGACATGTCTCCGCTGACATCCGATGCCCCATAGGGATGCATGGAAGGACCGTTCACATCCGCCAAAAAAAACTGACAGGCGGATCTGAACGGTCCGCCTGTGTGAAAGGGGCCTTAAAGAGGAAGTAAACCCTCCTCTGCAAGTTGTACCTATAGGTGATCCTATGATAAGGCTTACCTATAGGTACTGTAAATATCTCCTAAACATGTACCGTTTAGATCTTTACCTTACATGCAGCCAGTGACATCATTGGTGCATGCGCTCTGAAGGAACGGCCGCTTTTGCTGTTCCTTCAGAGCCCCGTGCCGTGACCGACGGCTCCCGCGCGCGGGAGTGACGTCACCGCGGCTCCGGCCAATCAGATGGCCGGATGCCGCGATCCCAGAAGACGGGCGACTGGACATGTCGCCCGTCATAGAGGTAAGCGGACGGCACGGGCTCGTTCTAAGGTAAATATTTCATAATGAGCTAGTATGCGATGCATACTAGCTCATTATGTGTTTCTCTTTCAGGGTAAAAAAAAATAAATAAATACATTTTTCGGTTTACAACCTCTTTAAGAGCAGAGCATTTGTCTGTGTGTCAGAAACAAGCATGATTTTGCACGTTCCGTGACACACAGTAATGTGAACCAAGCCTTGGAAGGGGGTGCCTCAAGAGTGAAAATAATTTTCAAGGGCGCCCTGACTGAAAAAAGATTGAGAAACACTGATCTATACAATAACCCATGCTGGGATTTGTGGGAAATGGATGCAGGTAGATGGGGTCTGGGGAAAGCAGCACAACCCTGGGTGTTTGTGAGTGAAGCACGATGGAGCATGGGTGGTAGCATGCCCTTGGTGGTAGGTAGGGCAGCCTAGGAAGAGGCATTGTCACCCTTAGTGGTAGGTGAGGTAGGTAGGGCAGTCCGGGAAGAGGCATTGACACCCTTGGTGGTAGGTGAGGTAGGAAGGGGAGCCAGGGAAGAGGCATTGACACCCTTGGTGGTAGGTGAGGTAGGTAGGGCAGCCTGGGAAGAGGCATTGTCACCCTTGGTGGTAGAGTGCAGATAGCAGAGCCTGGGAAGAGGCATTGCCGTCCTTTGTGGGAGATAGATGCAGGTAGGTGGGGGTTGGGAAAAGCAGCACAACCCTGGGGGTTGGTGAGTAAGGGTTAGGGGTGTGGGGTTGGGTGGGCAGATGGAGGGTGGGGCTGAGGTAGCCCCGTGGTTGTAGGTGAGGAGGGTAGCAGAGCCCGGGAAGAGGCACTGCCACCCTTGGTGGGAGATGAGTGGGGGAGGGGGAGGTGTCAGTGTGCGGAGAGGAGGGAAGATCTCCCCACACACACAGATCTGCTCTCCGGAGTCGGGTACAATCATTGTCTGTACTGCAGCCGGCATGTCTGTGTGTCCCTGAGGAAGTACAACTCTCAGCATACACTGTAAGTTATGGGTCCCAGTGTGGAATAGGATGCTATGGGAATACATAATCCAGCATGTTTATTCTATGGAGGAACTACAGATCTCAGCAATACCAATGGATCCATTATAGAACTTGTATTAAATCTATAGAATAATCCATGCTGGGATTCAGTTCAGTTGTAGAATATTAAAGATTGAGACCTCATTATTAGTGTATGCTGGAAGTTGTAGTCCTCCTCGCCGGCATAGTAGTGCTATAGTTTGTAGTAGCTCCGGCTCCGGAGAGCAGCGCTGTGAGTGGAGCGACCTTCCCGCCTGCTGCTCTGTCCGCACACTGGCCCGCGTCTCCTGGGCTCGGATATTTATAAGGTTTAGGCCACGCCCATCGCTCCACTGATGACGCCAATGGCTCCACTGGTCACGCCTACTTACCCTCAGCCCCGGCGTGATTCGCCGCTCTGCTTATTCTGAGCTCAGGCCACTCCCACTCCATGCGCTGGCCACGCGCACCCCATGCACTGATCACGAGAGTGTGCGCACGCAGCTTAGTCTCATGTGAGGTGTGGTGGGCGGGGTTTAGCTTCTGAAGGGGAAGAATTCCAATCATTGGCCCAGATAGAGCGGCGCGCGCAGCCCGTTGCTATACCCTCGTCACTTCCGCCCCGGTGCGCATGCGCAGAAGGCATTCTGGAGGTCCGATGTGTATAGCGCACAGCTGATTGAGTAGAGGCGGGGCTGAGGCGTCATCGAGTTCTTACAGGGGGCGGGGCGGGGAGGATTAGGAGACTTGCGGCCGTGTAATAAATGTGTTAAAAGTAGTTCCTTCGGTACTTTATACTCCCCGCCCCCTGTAAGAACTCGATGACGCCTCAGCCCCGCCTCTTCTCATTCCGCTATACACATCGGACCTCCAGAATGCCTTCTGCGCATGCGCACCGGGCCGGAAGTGACGAAGTATAGCATTCTGTCATAGATGAAGTGTAGTGGGCGGGGTTTACTCCTCTGACGGGGAAGAAGTGACATGAATGGAATGTAAACCCTAATTGGGTGTAGAAGGCGGGGTTAGGGGTGGGCGGGGCCTCATCCTATCCTTTGTTTTGTTTGGATAAAGTAGTGAAGGATGACAGGAAGTCACCAGGTAACACCGGTGTCCCCGTTGGAAGATTTACCCCCTACTTCCTGTCTCAGTGATAATAGTTTTCTGGCCAATCAGAGGCAGCCGATCCATTCCCCGCCCCTTTGGCTTCACCTATACACGAGGACGGGGATATTGGTGACATCATTGTCCCCAGAACAGGAATCCTCCAATCAGATTCCCTCACTTTTCATCTCACTTCCTGTTTTTCTATATGGGACAGGAAGTGACGGTAAATCTCCCCAATGGGGACACAGATGGAAAAAATCATAGAAAATCCTTCCCTTACGCTATAGGGAGGGGGAGGGGGGGATTATCTTGGGATATATTATCCACTTCCGGAGGAGCGAGGTGCCGGTGCCTCCCCCTCCGACCAGCCGACCCATCCCCCAGCTGCTTGGATTGGCTTTGATCAGCTCATCGCTATGGTAACCGGGATGAATATATCATACTCCCCCATCCCCCACAATCCTTTCATGTCTTTTCAGGATTACTCCGCCCACAATCCTGCGACAAGTGTGAAAGGGGCGGTTCCCGCCATAGAAACGCCTTACAGATCTTTTCTGCATCAGCGTTTTTCATGCCTCTTTTTCTTCTGGAGCGGAAGATTTACCCCTTAATGACCGGGCAGTTGTTTGCCATTCGGCACTGCGTGACTTTAACTGACAATTGCGCGGTCGTGCGACGCTGCACCCAAATGAAATTCACGTCCTTTTTTTCCCACAAACAGAGATTTCTATTGGTGGGATTTCATCACCTCTGCGATTTTCATTTTTTTGCGATATTAATAAAAATAGAGCGACAATTTGGAAAAAACAAGAATATTTTTCTACTTTGACAGTTAAAAAATATCCAAAATATTCAATTTTTGTCATATTTTTAGGCCAAAATGTATTTAGCTCCATGTTGGTGACAAAAAAATTCTCAATGAGCGTATTTTTAACCGCTTTAAGACCGGAATATTTTACCCCATTCCTGACCAGGCTCTATTTTGAGATTCGGCACTGCGTGACTTTAACTGACAATTGCGCGGTCGTGCGACGCTGCACCCAAATGAAATTGACGTCCTTTTTTTCCCACAAACAGAGATTTCTATTGGTGGGATTTCATCACCTCTGCGATTTTTACTTTTTGGAAAAAAAGCGACAATTTTGAAAAAATAACATTTTTCAAATTTTTTTATATGAAATTCCCCAAAAAAATGTAAAAATCAAAATTTTTTAACATTTTCGGCCAATTTGTTCCCTGCTACATATGTTTGGTAAAAAAAAATCGCAATAAGCGTATTTTGATTGTTTTGCGCAAAAGTTATCGCAGCTACTAACTACGGGAAAGATTTATGTCGTTTTTATTGTTTGTAATGGCGGCGATCTGCGATTTTTTTAGCGGGACTGCGACATTGCGGCGGACAGATCGGACCCCTGACTGACATTTCTGACACTTTTGAGGGGACCAGTGACATTACTACAGTAATCAGTGCTATACATATGCACTGTCACTGTACTAATGACACTGGCAGGGAAGGGGTTAAGTTTATTGGTGATGCAGGGGTGTGTCCCTAGGGGCGTGCTTCTAACTGTGAAGGGGCGTGGCTAGTGATATAACCACAGAGACATACGATCCTACATAGCAGGACCATATGATCTCTGCAGTTACACCAGGGAGAATGACAGGCGGCTTTGTTTACATCATCCGCCTGCCTTTCTCCCTCTCCAGCGGGAGATCGCCAGTGACTGGAGGACATCGGAGCCGCCGGTCACACGCGTGGACTTCTTAGGGAATGAGCGGGGGCGGGAGTGCGCCCCCTAGAGGCTTGCAGGCGAGCGATGTAGTACTACGTCACTTTGCCTGTCCGGGGCTGACTGCCGCAGTAAATAGTCGTGCGGCGGTCGGCAAGCAGTTAATGACCGGGCAGTTGTTTGCCATTCGGCACTGCGTTACTTTAATCACTAAAGCCCCGGAGGATTTGGCTGCTCAATGACCAGGCCACTTTTTAAAACTTGGCACTGCGTGACTTTAACCACTTGCCGACCGCTCACATTGAGCCTACTGCAGCAAAGTGGCTCTCCTGGGTCCTACGTCACTGAATCCCGCCCCCTCTCGGTGTATTCAGACACAGCGGGAGTCACCGCCGATCACCACAGCTCTTCCCCCCCGATCATCGGCAACAGACCGAGGAAATCCGTCTGCTTGTGTAAACAAAGGGGGCGGATCTTCTCTGTGACAGGCAGGGACAGATTACAGGATATAGTTAGTAGCTGCGATAACTTTTGCGCAAACCAATCAAAATACGCTTATTGCGATTTTTTTTACCAAACATATGTAGCAGAATACAAATTGGCCTAAAATGTTAAAAAATTTTGTTTTTTACATTTTTTGGGGGGAATTTCATATAAAAAAATGTGAAAAATATATTTTTTCAAAATTGTTGCTCTTTTTTTGTTTTTAGCGCAAAAAATAAAAATCGCACCGGTGATCAAATACCACCGAAAGAAAGCTCTGTTTGTGGGGGATAAAAAGGACATCAATTTAATTTGGGTACAGCGTCGCACGACCGTGCAATTGTCTGTTAAATTTGCACAGTGCCAAGTTGCAAAAAGTGGCCTGGACGTAAAGCAGGAAAATCCTCCGGTGGTAAAGGGGTTGAAGTGTTGTTAAAGAGGAAGTAAACCCTCCTCTGAGACTCGTACCTATAGATGATCCTATGATAAGGCCCCCCTATAGATGATCCTATGATAAAGCCCCCCTATAGATGATCCTATGATAAGGCCCCCCTATAGATGATCCTATGATAAGGCCCCCCCCTATAGATGATCCTATGATAAGGCCCCCCTATAGATGATCCTATGATAAGGCCCCCCTATAGATGATCCTATGATAAGGCCCCCCTATAGATGATCCTATGATAAGGCTTACCTATAGATGATCCTATGATAAGGCTTACCTATAGATGATCCTATGATAAGGCCCCCCCTATAGATGATCCTATGATAAGGCTTACCTATAGATGATCCTATGATAAGGCCCCCCTATAGGTGATCCTATGATAACGCCCCCCTATAGATGATCCTATGATAATGCCCCCCCTATAGATGATCCTATGATAAGGCCCCCTATAGATGATCCTATGATAAGGCCCCCCCTATAGATGATCCTATGATAAGGCTTACCTATAGATGATCCTATGATAAGGCCCCCCCTATAGATGATCCTATGATAAGGCCCCCTATAGATGATCCTATGATAAGGCCCCCCCTATAGATGATCCTATGATAAGGCCCCCTATAGATGATCCTATGATAACGCCCCCCCTATAGATGATCCTATGATAAGGCTTACCTATAGATGATCCTATGATAACGCCCCCCCTATAGATGATCCTATGATAAGGCTTACCTATAGATGATCCTATGATAAGGCCCCCCTATAGGTGATCCTATGATAACGCCCCCCTATAAGTGATCCTATGATAACGCCCCCCTATAGATGATCCTATGATAAGGCCCCCCCTATAGATGATCCTATGATAAGGCCCCCCCTATAGATGATCCTATGATAAGGCTTACCTATAGATGATCCTATGATAAGACTCCTCCCTATAGATGATCCTATGATAAGGCCCCCCTATAGATGATCCTATGATAAGGCTTACCTATAGATGATCCTATGATAAGACTCCCCCCTATAGATGATCCTATGATAAGGCCCCCCTATAGATGATCCTATGATAAGGCTTACCTATAGATGATCCTATGATAAGACTCCCCCCTATAGATGATCCTATGATAAGGCCCCCCTATAGATGATCCTATGATAACGCCCCCCTATAGATGATCCTATGATAAGGCCCCCCTATAGATGATCCTATGATAAGACTCCCCCCTATAGATGATCCTATGATAAGGCCCCCCTATAGATGATCCTATGATAAGACCCCCCTATAGATGATCCTATGATAAGGCCCCCCCTATAGATGATCCTATGATAAGGCCCCCCTATAGATGATCCTATGATAAGGCCCCCTATAGATGATCCTATGATAAGGCCCCCTATAGATGATCCTATGATAAGGCCCCCTATAGATGATCCTATGATAAGGCCCCCCTATAGATGATCCTATGATAAGGCCCCCTATAGATGATCCTATGATAAGGCCCCCTATAGATGATCCTATTATAAGGCCCCCCTATAGATGATCCTATGATAAGGCCCCCCTATAGATGATCCTATGATAAGGCCCCCCCTATAGATGATCCTATGATAAGGCTTCCCTATAGATGATCCTATGATAAGGCCCCCCTATAGATGATCCTATGATAAGGCTTCCCTATAGATGATCCTATGATAAGGCCCCCCCTATAGATGATCCTATGATAAGGCTTCCCTATAGATGATCCTATGATAAGGCTTACCTATAGATGATCCTATGATAAGGCCCCCCCTATAGATGATCCTATGATAAGGCTTACCTATAGGTGATCCTATGATAAGGCCCCCCCTATAGATGATCCTATGATAAGGCCCCCCCTATAGATGATCTTATGATAAGGCCCCCCTATAGATGATCTTATGATAAGGCCCCCCCTATAGATGATCCTATGATAAGACTCCCCCCTATAGATGATCCTATGATAAGGCCCCCCCTATAGATGATCCTATGATAAGGCCCCCCTATAGATGATCCTATGATAAGGCCCCCCTATAGATGATCCTATGATAAGGCCCCCCCATAGATGATCCTATGATAAGGCTTCCCTATAGATGATCCTATGATAAGGCTTACCTATAGATGATCCTATGATAAGGCCCCCCCTATAGGTGATCCTATGATAAGGCCCCCCCTATAGATGATCCTATGATAAGGCCCCCCCTATAGATGATCTTATGATAAGGCCCCCCTATAGATGATCCTATGATAAGGCCCCCTATAGATGATCCTATGATAAGGCCCCCCTATAGATGATCCTATGATAAGGCCCCCCCTATAGATGATCTTATGATAAGGCCCCCCTATAGATGATCCTATGATAAGGCTTACCTATAGGTACTGTAAATATCTCCTAAACATGCACCGTTTAGGAGATATTTACCTTACATGCATCCAGTGACATCACATGCGCTCTGAAGGAACAGCCGCTGGTGCTATTTCTTCAGAGACCCGTGCCATGACCGTCTGCTCTCGCGCGCGTGCACAGGATTGACGTCACCGCGGCTCTGGCCAATCAGATGGCCGGATGCCGCGATCCCGGAAGACGGGCTACTGGACATGTCGCCCGTCATAGAGGTGAGCGGACGGCACGGCGGGGGCTCGTTCTAAGGTAAGTATTTCATAATGAGCTAGTATGCGATGCATACTAGCTCATTATGTGTTTCTCTTTCAGCTTGTAAAAAAAAAAAAAAAAATGAACTGAGTTTACAACCTCTTTAACTGTTGTAGAACGCAATCCTCTAGCATACATAGACATTTATTGGTGTATGTATGTGTGGCCTGTGTTCTGGATCCTAAATCCTTGGTTGGAAATTCAGGATCCCTTTTCCTTTGCTACAATTGTGTTATTTCTGATTTTGTTTGAATTCTCTGATTTCACTTCAAAAGCCAAAAGAGCAGTAAATTGATTATTCACTGCAACATTTGTGGTCTCGGTTATTTACCATGACAGAACTGATAGTGTCAGATGGGTTGGAGCAGGCTCAGGGTGTAAGAGGTGACGAGGATGCCCATGTAACAAGCCACCCCCAAGGGGTTAGTGCTAAGGGTTAGGGGATTGGGGTTAGGGTTGGGTGAGGTTTGGGTTATGGTTAGGCTTAGGGTTACGGTGTTAGCTTTAGGGCTAGGGTTAGAGGGTTATGGTTATAGGGTGAGGGTTAGGGTTAGAGGGTGAAGGTTAGGGTTAGAGGGTTAAGGTTAGGGTTATGGCTTAGAGTTAGCATTAGGGTTATGGTCAGGACTAGAGCTAGGGTTAGAGTTAGGATTAGCATTAGGGTTAGGGCTATGGTTACGGCTAGGGTTAGGGTTTTATTTAGTGCTAGGTTTAGAGGGCTAGGGTTAGAGGGTTAGGGTTAGAATTAAGGTTAGTGTTATTTTTAGGGCTAGGGTTAGAGGGTTAGGGTTAGGAGTTAGTGTTAGAGGGTTAGGGTTAAGGTGAGAGGGTTAGGGTTAGAAGGTTAGGGTTAGGGTTTAGGGTTAGGGTTAGGGTTAGAGTTAGTGTTAGGGTTTGGGGTTAAGGTTAGGGAATAGGGGTTAGTGGTTAGGGTTAGGGTTGGATGAGGTTTGGGTTAGGGTTAGGGCTTGTCTAGGGCTAGGATTGGGGGTTAGGGTTAGATACTTAGGGTTAGATACATAGGGTTAGGGTTAGATACCTAGGGTTAGCATTTGGGGGTTAGGGTTAGGGTTAGGGGTTAGGGTTAGGCATTTGGATTAGGGTTAGGGGTTAGTGCTTAGGGTTAGGGGATTGGGGTTAGGGTTGGGTGAGGTTTGGGTTATGGTTAGGCTTAGGGTTACGGTGTTAGGGTTAGGGTTAGAGGGTTATGGTTAGAGGGTAAAGGTTAGGGTTGGAGAGTTAAGGTTAGAGGGTTAGGGTTAGGGAGTTAGGGTTAGATAAGGTATGTTTTAAGGTTGGCTAGGGTTTGGGGTTAGAGTTAGGGTCTAGGGTTAGGGTTAGAGGGTTAGTGGTTATGGTTAGGGTTATGGCTTAGGGTTAGGGTCAGACCTAGGGCTAGGGTTAGACTTAGGGTTAGAATTAGGGTTAGGGCTAGGGTAGGTTTATTTTTAGTGCTTAGGGTTAGAGGGGTAGGGGTAGAATTTAGGGTTAGGGAGTTAGGGTTAGGGGGGTTAGGGTTAGATAGGGTTTGTTTTAAGGTTGGATAGGGTTTGGGGTTAGAGTTAGGGTTTGGGTTAAAGCTTAGGGTTAAGAGTTAGGGTTAGAGTTAGGGTTATGGCTTAGGGTTAGCGTTAGGTTTAGGGTCAGGCCTTGAGCTAGAGTTAGGATTAGCATTAGGGTTAGGGCTATGGTTACGGCTAGGGTTAGGGTTTTTTAAGTGCTAGGTTTAGAGGGTTAGGATTAGGGTTAGAGGGTTAGGGTTAGAATTAGGTTTGGGGTTAGGGTTATTTTTAGGGTTAGAGGGTTAGGGTATGGGGGTTAGGGTTAAGGTGAGAGGGTTAGGGTTATGGTTAGAGGGTTAGGGGTTAGGGTTAGATACTTATGTTTAGGGTTAGTGTTAGAGCATTAGGGTTAGGGTAAGAGTAACAGTAAGGGTTAGGGGGTTAGGATTAGAGGTTTAGGGCTAGGGGATAGGGTTAGGGTGAGAAACTTAGGGTTAGGGTTAGGCTGAGGGTTAGAGGGTTAGGGTGTTACAGTTAGGGTTATGGTTAGAGTTAGAGGGTTAGGGTTAGAGTGTTAGGGTTAGGGTTGGGGTTAAGGTTAGGGTTAGTGGTTAGGGTTAGGGGTTAAGATTAGGGTTAGATACATAGGGTTAGGGTTAGATACATAGGGTTAGGGTTAGATACATAGGGTTTGGTTTAGATACCTAGGGTTAGCGATAGGGGGTTAGGGTTAGAGGGTTAGGGCTAGGGTTAGATATAGAGGGTTAGGGTTATATACATAGGGTTCGGGTTCGCATTTGATACATAGTGTTAGGGTTACAGTTAGATATGGGTTAGGGGGTTAGGGATAGAGGATTAAGGTTCGGATTAGGGATGGGTTTAGGGGTTAGGAGTTAGGGGTTAGAGTTAGCGTTAGGCATTTGTTTTAGGGGTTAGTGCTAAGGGTTAGGGTTAGGGGATTAGGGTTGGGTGAGGTTTGGGTTATGGTTAGGCTTAGGGTTACGGTGTTAGGATTAGGGTGAGGGTTAGGGTTAGAGGGTTATGGTTATAGAGTTAGGGTTAGAGGGTTAAGGTTAGGGTTAGAGGGTTAGAGTTAGGGCTAGAGGGATAGGGTTAGGGGTCAGGGTTAGAGGGTTAGGGAGTTAGAGTTAAGGGGTTAGGGTTAGATAGGGTATGTTTTAAGGTTGGATAGGGTTTGGGGTTAGAGTTAGGGTCTAGGGTTAAGGGTTAGATGGTTAGGGGTTTGGGTTATGGGTTAGGGTTAGGGTCAGACCTAGGTCTAGGGTTAGAGTTTGGGTTAGAATTAGTGTTAGGGTTATTTTTAGTGCTCAGGGTTAGAGGGGTAGGGTTATGGTTAGAATTTAGGGTTAGGGCGGTTAGGGTTTGATAGAGTTTGTTTTAAGGTTGGATAGGGTTTGGGGTTAGGGTTAGGGTTAGATGGATAGGGTTAGGGTTAGAGGGTTAAGGTTAGGGTTAGAGGGTTAGGGTTAGAGTTAGGGTGAGGGTTAGATGGATAGGGTTAGGGGTTAGGGTTAGAGGGTTAAGGTAGGGGTTAGGGTTAGGGATAGGGTTAAATACTTAGGGTTAGGGTTAGAGTGTTAGGATTAGGGTAAGGGTTAGCGGGTTAGGGTGTTACAGTTAGGGTTATGGTTAGAGTTAGAGGGTTAGGGTAATGGTTAGGGTTAGAGGGTTAGGATTATGGTTTAGGGTTAGAGTTAGTGTTAGAGTTGGGGTTAAGGTTGGGGTTAGTGGTTTGGATTAGTGGTTAAGGTTAGGGGTTAGTGGTTAGGGATAGGGTTGGGTGAGGTTTGGGTTAGGGCTTGTCTAGGGCTAGGATTGGGGGTTAGGGTTAGGGTGAGGGTTAGATACTTAGTGTGACGGTATCCAGACACCACCGACTGGGTTTCTCCGCCAGTAACCTGCTTCCTAAGTTCTGGAACACGGGATCCGTGATTCTGGCTATAGTTACCCCAATAACTCGACAGTACAAGTTTTTGAGTGAAACCAGAATGAGCTCTTTATTAAACCAACTCACAGAATTTTACATACACTTTGAGAATACAACATGATTTAATTATACAGATCCACCCACCACATCACACAATGGTTTCTATACGATCCCCAATGCACATTACTCTGTGTAATTAAATCCCCTAGCAGACAGACAGGTGGGCTCATTACCACACTTAACAATAGGTGAATGGAAAAACTGTCTCAGACCCTATTTTAGACAAAAGCACTTCAATGATTAGCAGACATGATGTCTCTCATAGTTCCTGGACACCCAAATTAGGAGCTTCACTTCCTGTGCCTGACAGTCTAAAGAAATAAGATAGATCTTCATATTTCCTGACAGATATTGTTAATGCATTTTATTGTCCCATTTGAAGTAGTCCAAACCATATTCTCAGTGTTCACTACCCTCTTGGTCACCCTGCATCCATAATAGACGCAGGGTGACTTAAACATAAGAGAGCCCCATAAGGCTGGGCATGGTGCCCCCCAACCTCTCTAAAGGAATTTGGGGTCCACAACCCCCAATGCCCAAAGTGACTCCTTTCACATTTAGGGTTAGGGTTAGATACATAGGGTTAGGGTTAGATACCTAGGGTTATCGTTAGGGTTAGAGGGTTAGGGTTAGGTTAGGGTTAGATATAGAGGGTTAGGGTTATCTACATAGGACTAGGGTTCGGATTTGATACATAGTATTAGGGTTACAGTTAGATATGGGTTAGGGATAGAGGGTTAAGGTTAGGGTTAGGGATGGGGTTAGGAGTTAGGGGTTAGGGTTAGGCGTTTGGGTTAGGGGTTAGTGCTTAGGGTTAGGGGATTGGGGTTAGGGTTGGGTGAGGTTTGGGTTATGGTTAGGCTTAGGGTTACGGTGTTAGGGTTAGGGTTAGAGGGTGAAGGTTAGGGTTAGAGGGTTAAGGTTAGGGTTAGAGGGTGAAGGTTAGGGTTAGAGGGTGAAGGTTAGGGTTAGAGGGTTAAGGTTAGGTTTAGAGGGTTAGAGTTAGGGTTAGACGGATAGGGTTAGGGAGTTGGGGTTAGGGTTAGGGGGTTAGGGTTAGATAGGGTATGCTTTAAGATTGGATAGGGTTTTGGTTTAGAGTTAGGGTCTAGGGTTAGGGTTAAGGGTTAGAGTTAGAGGGTTAGGTGTTATGGTTAGGGTTAGGGTTATGACTTAGGGTTAGCGTTAGGGTCAGACCTAGGGCTAGGGTTAGAGTTAGGGTTAGAATTAGGGTTAGGGTTAGGCAGGGCCACTGATAGGGGGGACCACCAGCCCTCTTGTAGGGGGCCCAAGTACACAGGGGGGCCCACACAGAGAGGGGGATTAGTGATGGACAACAAATACAGAAATCTTCCTCCAGCACCTGAATCTGATCTCTGTCCCTCTCCCTGCTATCAGCTTTTATCTGCTGAGAAAGACAGTTGTTCCTCATTAATCCCCCTCCCTGTGTGGGCCCCCCTCCCAGCACTTATCTCTGCTCAGGAGTTTATTTGTAACTTTGTTTCTCTCCCTCTGTCTCTCTGATCACTGATCTCCAACTGCCCAGCCTGTATATTTTTTTCATCTCATCTTCATTTTTATTTATTAACATGGGGTTTTTTTTTAGATTTAGCAGGAATTATGTGAGTTATGTTATATTTGTGTCTGCTAATAGTGATTTTGTTGTCATTTTAGCAAAATATATCTTTAATATTTTCTTGGGGGGGGACCCTGCCAGGTAGTCTGTATGGGGCCAGCGATTTCTAACAGCAGCCCTGGGCTTAGGGCTAGGGATAGGGTTATTTCTAGTGCTAGGGTTATGGTTAGGGGGTTAAGTTTAGGGTTAGAGGGTTAGGGTTATGGTTAGAGGGTAAGGGTTAGGGCTAGGATTAGGGTTCAGGCTAGGGTTAGGGTTATTTTTATGGCTAGTCTTAGAGGGTTAGGGTTAAGGTTAGAGGGTTAGGGTTATGGTTAGAGGATTAGGGATTAGGGTTAGAAACCTACTGTTAGGGTTAGGGGTAGATACAGAGGGTTAGGGTTAGATATATAGGGTTAGGGTTAGATATGAGATAGGTTTAGGGTGTTAGGGTTAGAGGGTTAGGGGGTAGGGTTTAGGGTTTGGATTAGAGTTAGAGGGTTAGGGTTCGGGGTTAAGGTGAGGGTTAGAGGGTTAGGGTTAGAAGGATAGGGTTAGGGGTAAGGTTAGGGTTAGAATATAGGGTTAGGGGGGTTAGGGTTAGATAGGGTTTGTTTTAAGGTTGGATAGGGTTTGGGGTTAGAGTTAGAGTTAGGGTTTGGGTTAAAGGTTAGGGTTAAGGGTTAGGGTTATGGCTTAGGGTTAGGGTAAGGCCTAGAGCTAGGGTTAGAGTTAGGATTAGCATTAGGGTTAGGGCTATGGTTATGGCTAGGGTTACGTTTTTTTTAGTGCTAGGTTTAGAGGGTTAGGGTTAGAGGGTTAGGGTTAAAATTAGGGTTAGGGTTAGAGGGTTAGGGGTTAGGGTTATGGTTATGGTTAGAGGGTTAGGGCTTAGGGTTAGGGTTTGATACTTACGGTTAAGGTTAGGGTTAGAGCATTAGGATTATGGTTAGGGTAAGGGTAAGGGTTAGGGTTAGGATTAGAGGGTTAGAGTTAAGTTTAAAAGGTTAGGGTTAGGTTTAGGGCTAGGGGATAGGGTTAGGGTGAGATACTTAGGGTTAGGGTTAGGGTTAGGCTTTGGGTAAGGGTTAGGGGTTAGGGTTAGGGTTAGATACTTAGGGTTAGGGTTAGAGTGTTAGGATTAGGGTTATGGTAAGGGTTAGAGGGTTAGGGTGTTACAGTTAGGGTTATGGTTAGAGTTAGAGGGCTAGGGTTAGGGTTATGGTTTAGGGTTAGAGTTAGTGTTAGGGTTAGGGTTGAGGTTAGGGTTAGTGGTTAGGGTTAGGGGTTAAGGTTAGGGGTTAGGATTATAGGGTTAAGGTTAGAGGG